>NC_069504.1:91879790-91892290 GCF_027579735.1 Bombina bombina
TTTAACTTGCATTGCAAAGAGAATCTGATTACCAAAAATGCTGAATTGAACATTGGTCATTTTGTCTTTAAAGCTCCTTGTGGATTGAGAGAACAGGTGGCCGAGAGCACATGTTCTTTTTTAACATAAGCTGCTGTGTCATCTGCTGCTATGTGTCAGATCTTTAATGATCTAAAACATGTAGGTGACCCAACTGAAAGATAGTTAAAATCATTTTATTACAGTGGCAAGCTCACTGAAAATGTTCCCAGTTCAGAGAGGGAGTTGTTTTATTTATTTTGATATTTATTAACACAAATAACAGAAAGTGATCTGAGAACAAAACTGTGATATAAAATATTCCAAAATTATGATTTGAATTTAATAGAGTTGGAGACATAGTTATATTACACACATTATTATGCCCATGGCTTAACAGTAGAGAGTTTGTACAAAATATTTCTTCTGTTGAAAAAAAATATATAAACATGGGCAAACAAAATTTCATAATTAGCCTAGGTTCAGTTGCTCTAAATATTTCTTTTTGGACCCCTAAGACAAATAATACTAATTATGCTAATGTTTCCAAGTTCTCTTTCCCCATTTATATGTATAGTACATTCTTGAGATTAGGCGTTATTTTATTTTATAATTAGCCTTCCAAATCACTAGGCATCTTTTACAACAAACTTTTACTTTATTTAAACTGGTAATAGGCAAAAAACATATACTGTATTAAATGAGAATTAAACAATAAATATCTGTAAATTAAGCCCAACATTTTGTGTGTTGTTGATAAAGCTATAGATTCTTGCACCTTCACACTCTTAGTTACTAATTGTAAATTTTACTGTGAAAGTCTATGCTTTTGGCTATGTTTTGACACTAAGCAATATACTAAGAAAAAATGTCACCTCAGATAGCTTGAATATTTTGTATATTCATGTGATTTAGAACAAGAGGTGTCCATCTATGGTTTTCAGTAATTATTGATCAGTTTTATAAGAAATCAGTATTCATTGACTCTTTATTTAAATAAATGATAGGTTAATGTACTTTTCACATAATCAAACAGAATGAAATCACATTTATATGACAATACATTAATGCCAAAAGTACTAAGGCACTTCCATTGAGCTATAGAAGCAGCTTAAATATTTGTACATGTTTAAAGTAAGAAAAAAATGTTATGGGAATATTGTGTATATAGAATTATAACAACAATAATATGCCCCGATTTAATGTTATTTTTATTATTCTTTTTCAGAATGTTTGTATCATGCTGAATTGTTTACTCTTTTTCATTTAAAATATATAATAAAGAGTGAAATATATAAAGCCACAAAAAAATATTTTTTTTTGTAGAATGTTCAATAAATTATTTTGAAAGCATAATTTATAATAGGATATACAGAAATAAAATAGGAATACTTATGAAAGTTAAATATACAATTATAAAAACCATTAAATAAATAGCACTGAAATAAGTGCAGTCCCACGAACAGTAAATTTCAATTCTGCCAGGGTGCTATAGAAAGTTCAAATATCCAAGTTATAACACAAGCACTCACTGGACTTAATACAGGTTAAATAAAAAGTGTTTAATTCCATGTAAACTTGTGACGTTTCGGGGGGGGGGGGTTCACCCCTTCATCAGACCAACTTATTTATATATATGTGTGTGTGTGTGTGTGTGTAATATAGTTCGGGATTTTACTCTATTAAAGAGAAATACACATACACACACAAATATGCGATTTATATATATATTTTCCTTTAATTATATACAAGAAGGAGTTCATAAAGGAGAATAATTGACAATAAATATTACATACATCTTTTTTTTTTACACTTTCCATGAATTCTCATCCATTGTAATATATTTAGATGTAAAATAAATAAATAAAGCTGCAAACATGTTTTTGTGTATTATTATTATTATATATTTTGAATGAGAGGTAATTATTTATTGGCCTTGCCTATTAGTGGCTACATGTATATTGGTTGTCATGTAATATCAGCAGCAATTTCATATTCTTTATTTTAAGGGCAGTGTTCCTAATGACAATTTGAATTTGAATTCTAATGTGCTTACTTGTTGAGCCTGAGTAAAAACTGTCTGGTATACTTTTGACAGGCTAATATGTATATTTTCACTTCTTCAAAGTGTCTTACTGTACAGTATGGATTAACATATGTATTTAGCTTGTATAAAAAACTGAAAGCATTCAAAAAATGTCCCAAAAAATTCAATGTTACTGTTACCCACAATAATCTGATTAGCAAATCTATCTAATCTGTTTGAAGATCCATGTAGGCAGCCTGGGAACATGTGTTACACTAGATAATTAAACTTACTGACACACTAAGAAATCAATCATAAGGCTCCCATTAAAATGTATGGCCTTAATAGCATCCAGTATAGCTTAGATGCCCCTTCTTGTGAATCTATGGAAGACAATCTTTTTTCTTCCTAGGGATTTAACCCTTTGTCAACCAAGGGTTTAGTTTTTTTTTTCTTGTTTTTTTTGTTTCACCTTATTTCATTTTCCACGTATTGACAACAACAAACTGGTAATATATTTTATCTTATTATGTTGTTGTTTAATAGGATATTGAAGTCATTTTTATGAATGTATAGTATATAGCAACTGCTATTCATAGGATTGCAAAATATTTGCAAACAAATGTGTTAAAAACATTAACATTTTGATAGCACATTTGTATTGTTTCGCAATCCAGGTATATACCCTTTAAAAGCCTCTTGAGTATTTTTTTATCTTTTCGTGTTTGTTTTGGCCAGAGACAGATATAAATACACTACACTGATCAAGCAATCACTTTGTGGAATATTTTAAGATCAGGATTTTGAATCCTGTTGTATACACCCCAGCCTTTCCAAGAGCAGTGAAAAACAAAACAAAAACCCCTCCCACAATTTCTAAAGTTAAATTACAGAGAAATCAGGTAAATTAATAAAAAGTTAAATTATGATCTTTTCTTGATGCTAAACATTGTATGGGGAATTAAAATGTGAATTTAATATCTGTTTAAAGTATATATGACTATAGTTGTGCTGTATTGCTATAGTACAGCACCCAACAGTCTTAAGTTAAATTTGTATATCTCAATATATAGTTGTTTTTTTTAACTACATTTTATTTTAATCTTTGTTTAAAAACTGTTTTAGTTTTACATTTCTTTATCTTTGGGTGTAATTTTGTATAATGTTGCTTTGAGATGCCTTGGAGAGGATGATTGCCTGTATAAAAACACATATTTTCACTTTATATTAGTTACCTTCCTAAGAGAATATTAGCTTCATGTGTGCTGAAATCAGGGTTATGTACTATGGAACATTCTTGCTGGCACAATACAATTTCTGGTTCCTTTACATCTCTCTCTCGCTCTCTCTCTCTCTCTCTCTCTCTCTCTCTCTTTCTCTCTCTCTCTCTCTCTCTCTCTCTCTCTCTCTCTCTCTCTCTCTCTCTCTCTCTCTCTCTCTCTCTCTCTCTCTCTCTCTATATATATATATATATATATATATATATATATATTATGGGAGCTATACTAATGTTTCAAATTTATCATTGCAATTTTGCATGTACGCTATACTTGCAGAAATGGATTAGGCTATTACTGATATAGGTATTTTAAACCAGGGGAGGGGAATATTTGTTGCCCTTGGGGACTAGACTTGTTCGCTGCTCGTATAAAAAGATGATTGTGGAAGAACAATGGCCGTCTGTACAGCTGGTCACAGTTATTGCCCAGTATATTTGAGACAATTTAAATAGTAATTGTATAAGTTTTTCATAGCAAAGATTAATTGTGTTAAAATTGATGGATTCTGTGTCTACTAATTAAATTCTGATCATATCACTGACAGAGAAAGCTAGGCAAGCATTTAAAAAGGCTGATGGATCTTTCAGTGTTTTGTTTTATCTTTCAGATTTTTTTTCAATTAGTTACAAAAATGTCTGCCAAATAGAAAGATACTTTTTTTGTTGTTAGAGATTTTGTAAACAAGGCTGTGAGGAAACTGTGTTAGAAACATATTCAAGAGTGTAATTTATTCAGCTGGCTGTGTTTACATAACTTATCTATATCTTAGACCTAAGGCCAGAAACTTTCAGAATAGGTGGGGATACCACAGGCTAAATCAACTATTCCAAATGCCAATATAAGGGTAAAAGAAATACTTGTAAACAATTTTATACACTCAAGCAGGTAAAGTGGATATTTGGGAACAAATTAAAGGGGGAAAATAATCTGAGCAAACTGCCCCCTTAATCTATCTATATTCTATTAGGGTTTCAATAATTTGGCACCTAGTTGCTTCAAATTAATGACACAAAGCTCTTACCTAATTAGATGAAAAAGCTGTAATAGATCTGTTAAACTAGACAACAGTTCATGAGAGTGTAACTTTTGATGTGTATGGGTGATGTTTTTGATTCTGGAACATTATTGTAACCATCTTGCAGTATGGTTTGTACAATGTGCTGATGGTGGTTTCTGTGGGGGTATACTTAACTAAAGTGGGGTCATGTTTAGCATCAAGGCTGACTGAAGAGTAGATCACTATTCCGGGCTACCTATTAAAAGATGGGATTTGCAAGGAGGATGACTTGACAGTTGAGACTTGTAAAATATATTGCATATTATTGACTTCTGTCTAAATTAAAACTACATTTGATAAGGGTACACAAATTACTATCTGCTTGATTGATAAAATGTATTTTAACTTTGACTTCCTTAAAATGTGTACTATAAAAATGAAATTTGTTATATGAGCAACTTTTGTCAAAATGTCTGTCTGTTGCTATGAGAATGCAACGGTTGCCAAGCGACCAGAAACTGAAGAGGAGTATTCTTTGCTACTTGGAAGTAATGGTCTTAGTCCCAAAAGAATAAAGGACAGCTTGTACTTCAGGTATATGTGATGTTTTTTTTTCAGTCTGTTTCACTAAGCATATTTCTAATGTTGCAAAAGCAAACCCTTGAGAGACAAAGAATATATCTTACTAAATACTAATTCACTAAGAATTATCACCAGTCTCTTTAGAGTCACAAGTTCCTTTGTTATGGTATGTAGCTGATTTACTAAAGCTCAGCCTTCTCTCTGCTGCAAAAATAATATAGAAACTAGGGATGCTGAAGAGACCCTCACCAAATTTTGCCCAGTGTCCATTAATCACAATTGCTATGATACAATAAAAATCAAGAATACATAAGTTCCAAGATGGTAACTCCCAGTATGTATATGCAGAGCTTCAGCAACTCGAGTAGCAACCATTCTGTTGAAGTTGTGTCCAGAAATGTAATGTCCCTTTAATCATACAGCTTGTCAGACTGTTGCAAGTCATTACACAGGTGTGTTTTTAGCCCTCTCTTGCTGGAAAGTCCCACAGTAGTTATGATAACTGTGTCCTGTAGAATGATGGTACTCTGCAGCCTTAATACATCATTATATTTTAAGAATTATTATTCACTAAGTGCCTGTTGTGGAGGCAGGTGATATAGATTAGGCCCAGACAGTTATAATTTAATAGTCCTAAAGCCTGTGTACACGGGCCATTTTTTGCAGTACAGCGGTTCAACCCTTTGCTCTCTCTCTATGCCCCCCTCTCTGTTGCTCTCTCCCCCTCTCTTTTGCTCTCTCTCTCCCCTTCTCTTCTGCTCTCTATCTCCCCCTCTCTCTATTTTGCTCTCTCTCCCCCTCTCTTTTGATCTCCCTCTCCCCACTCGCTTTTGCTCTCTCTCCCTCTCTTTTCCTCCCTCTCTTTTGCGCTCTTTCTCCCCCTCTTTTCCTCTCTCTCCTCCTCTTTTTCACTCTCCCCCTCTCTTTTACACTCTCTCTATCTCCCCTCTATTTTGCTCTCTCTCCCCCTCTCTTTTGCTGTCTCTCTCCCTCTCTTTTGCTCTCTTTCTCCCCCTCTCTTTCGCTGACGATCTTCCTCTTTTCCTCTCTCCATCCCCTATTTTGCTCTCTCTCTCCCCCTCTCTTTTGCTCTCTCTCTCCCTCTCTTTTGCTCTCTCTATCCCCCCTCTTTTGCTCTCTCTATCCCCTCTCTTTTGCTCTCTCTTTCTCATTTCTTTTGCTCTCTTTCCCCCCTCTATTTTGCTCTCTCTCTCCCTCTTTTATGCTCTCTCTCCCCCTCTTTTATGCTCTCTCTCTCCTCCTTTCTTTTGCTCTCTCTCTCCCTTGTTTTGCTCTCTCTCTTACTCCCCCCTCTCTTTCCCCCCTCTCTTTTGCGCACTCTCTCTCCCCTCTCTTTTGTGCTCTCCCCGTCTTTTGCTCTCTATCCCCCCTCTCTTCCCCTCTCTTTTTCTCCCCTCTTTTGCCCCGTCTCTTTTGTGCTCTCTCTCTCTCTGTCTCTCCCCTCTTTTGCGCTCCCCCCCTCTCTTTTGCTCTCTCTTCCCTCTCTTTTGCTCTCTCTCTCCCCTTTCTTCCCCCTCTATTGTGCTGTCTCTCTCCCTCTCTTATGCTCTCTCTATTTCCCCTCTTTTGCTCTCTCTCTCTCCTTTGTTTTGCTCTCCCTCCCACCTCTTTTTTGCTGTCTCTCTCCCTCTCTTTTGCTCTCTCTATCCCACCTCTTTTGCTTTCTCTCTATCCCCCTCTGTCTTTTGAGCTCTCTCAGTCATCCGCCCGGCCCCGCCAACGTCACGCTGGCCCCCCCAGCCCCGCCCTCATCATGCCCGGCCCCGCCCAGCACCGTCCGCGGCACACCCAGCCCCGCCAATCCTCACCCCGGTCGGCCCAGCCCAGATGCCAGGTCAGTCTGAGACTGTTGAAGGCCAGATGTGTTTGTCCTTGTGCAGTCTCTACTGCGCATGACAGCTTCGGACAAACACACGTGGCCTTTTATATTATAGGATACTTGTGTTCACATGTTCACATTTATAAAATACAATATACATTCACATGCAAACATTTAAATGTATTAATTTTAATATTTTTTGCTAATGACTTGTACATCAAGTGTCATACATATTTACTGTCTGTGTACATGATTAGTTCATGCAGATTTCCAGAAACCTCCTTAGGAGGTTTCATAGTTCAGCTGGCCTGTTGCTAATTGGATTATATCAGTGACAGAAGGCCAGGCCTGACATGCAGTTTTTTTTTCCTCTCTTGCCAGTACACTGGAGAATTACATATGAATAGTAATTTGCATACAGACATATACACAGCATTTATTTTATCCAGTTCAATCAATGCAGTTTAAATTCATTTCAAAAATAGCACAGCCATTATTGGTGTTGTTATATGCAATGAAATACATTAACTGTGATTAATCCAGTTGTTCAACATAGATAATATAGTGAGAATAAAATGTAAAACAGAAAATTCTGTGTATATCAAAATTAAACAGTTTTTTACTGTAGTGCACAGACCAGAAATGCTGCTGGTTTCTCTTTCTTAGGGCCTCATAAAAAAAAAGAATAAAAAAAAGGATTTATAGGTTTCTTTTTAAGACAATCTACACATGAATAAATAAATGATAAACCAAAGATATGGTAAATGTAAAACAAACATTTTAATATAGTTCTTTTTAATTATTTTATTTATTAGGAAGAAAAAAAAGTTACCACAATAAGAGAAACAAACATACTTCTTAGCTGAGACTTCACATTTGAGAGACAAAGGGAGTTAGTGAATGATCCATTGAATGGATTAAGGATACAGCCACGTGCCCAAGTAGCTTCACATTAGGCGTTGTAGAATGGAAACATGGGGATTAAAGACCACAGGAGATGTTGAATTTCTTTTGGTTTATTCAGTTATTTTTTCTTTATTTACCATGATAATATACAATAAATATTGAATAAAAGGGCAAAAAAGCTTCTCATGATAAAACTACTCATATATACATTATCAGATAAAAATGATTTATATAAATATTCATATATTTTTTTTAATAAAGGTTAAAAGGTATAGGGTATAGGACAAGGTGTTTGAATGGAAAGTATATATATTATCAAAGAAGGGTACAGCACTCCTGGCAAAAAGTTCTATCAAGGCTTGATATGCCTGAAGTGCCCAGGGTGTGCTCCAAAGGATAATACAACAGCAAAAGAAGAAGGCACTCACTGGGTCTTATTCGTCAAATATTCATTTAATTTGCGACGTTTCGGGGTTGTCCCCGTTTTCAAACAAACATACAATAAAAAGGTAGTGTACTCACCCAGTATTTAAAACCCAGCGTGGCGCTGCCGACGGCGTCCCCAGAAGTGGATCCTCCCACACAGGTTGCGTTACATAATACCCGTAACCATAGCAACCAACGCTGAGTTAGCAGCGCCTGAGAAAAAGACATAAGAAAGTGATTACAATGTGGCAACATGTAGTGTACAATTATACACAAATGGTATATATATATATTCTATAGTGTAATCCATCCTAAATTGACCAATACCTACAGCAATTATATTGGACTATATATAACTACATTTTCCATTTTTAAATTCTTAAAGCGCCCTTGATAAATTCCTCCATTGTAAGTGGAGAGAAATATATTACTACTGGCAATGCAGAATATATGTGTCGAGCTATAGCATATACTAATCATATTTTTAAATGAAAACTATACATGCACATAAGCAGATAATTCTGTAGGAATAGTTCAGGATGATTCAAGTAACATATTATAGAGGGCATTATAAAAAACAGTGCCAATCCAAATGCACATTTAGTCCCTGCGGTGCCATGGTGCCCAGCGTGTGAATCCATCTGGCTTCACGTTGCAACAACAACTTTGCTCTGTCACCTCCTCATGTTAGGGGTGGTACATGATCTATTATTATATACTTCAGATCTTTAGTACTGTGCTTGGCTTGTGCGAAGTGCCTCGCTACCGGCTGATCCAAATCATCCTTGTCAATTGCCTTTCTAATGGCAGAGCGATGATTCGCCATCCTTGTCCTAAGATTATCGACCATCTTACCTACATAAAACAAGCCACAAATACAGTGGAGTAGGTATACAATAAAGTTGGTCGTGCATGTGACTCTGTATCTTATTGGAAATCTTCTAGTGCGATATGGATGGCTAAAACTGTTACCTGTCATAACTCCACCACATGTGGTACAACCTAGACACCTATAGCAGCCTGGTTAGTTCTGTAACCATGTGTCTTTGATGTAACAACTTCTGGGGTCAGTTTTAATTAGTTGATCCCTCAGGGAATGAGCCCTTCGATATCCCACTCTAGGTAGGTATACTTTCTGAAAAGGTAGTTCCTTATCTGTTGTAAGTAAACTCCAGTTATCCCTCATAGTGTTGATCAAATCACCTTTTCCTAGGGTAAACGTGGTCTTAAATGTCATTCTGTTTTCATTGTTGGTATTTTTTCTTGGCTTCAACGCCTCTTCTTGTGTAAGGCGTATGGTCTTCTCTTTACACTCTTGGAGTAGTGCCTTCTGGTAGCCTCTTAAAGGGAATTTGTCTTCCATCTCCTGTAGTTGTCGGTTCTTTAAACTGGGGTCTGTGTTATTTCTAATCGTCTTTTGAATTGGGAGATTGGCAGTGCAGTGACATGCGGTGACGTCAGAGGCTGGTGAGGCAGTGGCTAGGATACGCCTTCATTCTTTAGATATCCTTTGTTGAAGAAATAGCAATACACATGGGTGAGCCAATCACATGAGGTATCTATGTGCAGCCACCAATCAGCAGCTACTGAGCATATTTAGATATGATTTCCAACAAAGTATATCAAAAGAATGAAGAAAATTAGATATTAGATGTAAATTGTTTTTTGAGACTAGCAACTTGTAGAATGTAACAATGAGTTTTTATCCGTAGACTTAGTGAAGAGGGTTGTGCAGAGCTGGTTATTCTTTTTATAAATTTGAAGGTCCAGAAAATCCATGGTAGTTTTGTCATATGTCGATTTGAATTTTACAGTTGGATGTACTTTGTTGGATGTACTTTGTTCAATTATTCAACCTACTCCTGGAGCCCTTCCTCTGTTCCTCTCCATAGTAGGAACAGGTCCTCGATGTACATGCGGGAACAGTGTAATTCTGCCATCCTGAAATAGGTTTGTACCTATGGTCTCCAGTTCCACAATAAACAGATTTGTGTATGCTGGGGCCACATTGGACCCCATAACCATCCCAGTGATCTGCAGGTAAAAGTCTCTCTCGAAGCAGAAGTAGTTAAGTTGCAAGCAGGGTTTGAGTAGTTGTATTAGTACTTCTACAGAGGGTCCTATATATGGATACCTTATCAATTGATTTTTTACAGCCATAATACCTAGTGAGGAATAACAGTGTAGAGAGATGTGACATCTAATATGACCAAGATCACTTCATCATCTACTTCTGATTGTTCTAGTAGAAATTGTATCATACTTGTGGAGTCCAAAAGAAACAATGCGGTACTACCGAAGGCTGAAGTATCCTGTCTATATATGTAGCTATAGGCTGAAGTAGTGAGACAATTGCTCTCTCTGGTGGTGCTTTCAGACTCTTATGTACCTTTGGTAACATATATAGAACAGGTGTCCTAGGAAAGTCTATTACCATATAGGCCCTCAAGTCTTTGTCTATGTTGTCACTTTCCATCAATTCATTGGTTAAGTCATCCAGTTGTTTTTTGAAGATCATAGTGGGGTCCCCATTCAGTCATTTGTACGTGGTTAGATCGTTGAGTTGTCTCATTACTTCCTCCCGATAATCCCTATATTTCAGCAGGACAATTGCTCCTCCCTTGTCAGCCTCTCATAGAACTATAGTAGTATCATTCTGTAAAGTTTTTAATTCTTCTCTTTCTTGGAGAAGTTGTTTCTGTAGTTCTCACTCCTTTTGTTAGTATCCCTAACTTTTTTCAGCATTAAACGAGAGAATGTTTTAATAGATGCGTTGTTACTCTGGGGATCAAACATACTTTTTTTCTTAAATGGTTCCACATCACCAGGTTGGCTTTGTTCTCTAAAGAATTCTTTCAAAGGCAACTTTCTGGTGAATTTTTGGATATCCACATAGAGGTCGAATTTATCTGTTTTAGTAGAATGTATGAGAGTCCTTTATTAAGAATGGTTACTTCATCATTAGCTAGCTGTCTTGGGGGTCTGCCTGTACCCCCCCCCCCCGTATGCATCCTCAGTCTTCCTTGTTTTTTGAACGAGTAGTCATTCCTGGTCTGTTGACATCTTGCAGAGGTGTGGATATAGTTATATTATCAGAGGCTGAACTGTTACCAGAGCTATCAACAGTGCCCATAGGTCTCCTGGTATATCTCTGTCTCCAGGGTCTGTTAGTGCGATACTGTATGCGCTCTTCAGGGCTTGATTGCCATCTGTACACCATTTTTATAATCATATTTTTATAATCATTAGTAACATCTTCCAATTATTTACTGTGTATTTACTGTAAATATTTTACATTCCAATGTTCTTCATATAACATTTTATTGGTATTTTGAAATATATATTACACTAGAGATCTCTATAAATATATCTATACATGTATATATTCATATAGATATATAGGTATAAGTATATATTTTACAAAAAATAATTATATATATATATATATATATATATATATACATATATATATAAATATATGTAGCAAAGATGTGCACTCTCACTCAGTCCAACAACTGCCAGGGTGCTAGTGTAATCATAAATAAGACAAACCAGACTTGCACTCTCTGGTCTTTCCAAAATTTCTTTACTGTGAACGGTGACGTTTCAGGAACAAAGTAGGTCAGGTCTGAGGAAGGGGATACAAATAAAAAGAGCATTTTCTGTTATGTAAAGAACATTGCAATGTAAAGTATTCATAACTACCATAGGATTTAGTGCTGTAGGTCTAACTCGGTGTCGGATTAGAGCGCAAGTAATAAGTTTTATTTTTTTATTTTTTTTCTTAAAGCGCTCTCCATTAAAGTCTATAGGGAGAAGTTAACGCAGACACAATATTCAAAGTCCTGAATTTAGTGTGCATCAGGTTTCGCTTGCGCACAAACAATTAACTTTCAACTTGTAATAAGCATGTTAACCCGCACACATTAAAAGTTTAGTTTCAGCTGTGTTTGCGTGCTAGAGAAAAACACTAAATAACCGCTACTTCTAACCTGGAACTAAATGTTTTACAAATGTATAACTGTCACCTTGTTAGCACAATGTACAGAGTCCAGGATTAAACCATATGAAATCATTGACAAGTATATTTACCTTAACTTCTTTGTGGCCATTTAACTGTGAGTTTGTGCACAGCTTTAACCAATCAATGAGCGTGTTGTTGTCACCATTGTCACACAAAGTGCAGTATATATAAGTACTGTACACAAATTGAGCTCCAGCCTTTCTGGAAGTTAATGGAAATTTTTTTTGCAGAAACGTAGGTTTAATAAATAATTAAAGTATAGTGTAATGTTATTTTATTTCATTAATTAAATATTTTTAGGTAGAAAATGAATGAATTATCTATCTACTCATTTCTGCTTGTTGTAGATTTTTCATACTATGTCTACTAACATAAGACTGCACATTAGAGCTACAACAAAT
>NC_069504.1:91897290-92049790 GCF_027579735.1 Bombina bombina
ATGATTCCCCCATAGGAAACAATGGGGCAGTTTGAGCTGAAAAAAAACCTAATACCTGCAAAAAAAGCAGCGTTCAGTTCCTAACGCAGCCCCATTGTTTCCTATGGGAAAACACTTCCAATGTCTGCACCTAACACCCTAACATGAACCCCGAGTCTAAACACCCCTAATCTTACACTTATTAACCCTAATCTGCCGCCCCCGCTATCGCTGACACCTGCATTATATTATTAACCCCTAATCTGCCGCTCCGTACACCGCCACCACCTACGTTATCCCTATGTACCCCTAATCTGCTGCCCCTAACACCGCCGACCCCTATATTATATATTTATTAACCCCTAATCTACCACCCCCAACGTCGCCTCCACCTACCTACAATTATTAACCCCTAATCTGCCGACCAGACCTCACCGCTACTCTAATAAATTTATTAACCCCTAAAGCTAAGTCTAACCCTAACACTAACACCCCCTTAAGTTAAATATAATTTAAATCTAACTAAATAAATTAACTCTTATTAAATAAATTAATCCTATTTAAAGCTAAATACTTACCTGTAAAATAAACCCTAATATAGCTACAATATAAATTATAATTATATTGTAGCTATTTTAGGATTTATATTTATTTTACAGGCAACTCTGTATTTATTTTAACTAGGTACAATAGCTATTAAATAGTTATTTACTATTTAATAGCTACCTAGTTAAAATAAGTACAAAATTACCTGTAAAATAAATCCTAACCTAAGTTACAATTAAACCTAACACTACACTATCAATAAATTAATTAAATAAAATACCTACAATTATCTACAATTAAACCTAACACTACACTATCAATACATTAATTAAATACAATACCTACAAATAAATACAATTAAATAAACTAACTAAAGTACAAAAAATAAAAAAGAACTGTTACAAAAAATAAAAAAATAATTTACAAACATTATAAAAATATTACAACAATTTTAAGCTAATTACACCTACTCTAAGCCCCCTAATAAAATAACAAAGCCCCCCAAAATAAAAAAATTCCCTACCCTATTCTAAAATAAAAATAGAAAAGCTCTATTACCTTACCAGCCCTTAAAACGGCCTTTTGCGGGGCATGCCCCAAAAAATTCTGCTCTTTTGCCTGAAAAAAAACATACAATACCCCCCCAACATTACAACCCACCACCCACATACCCCTAATCTAACCCAAATCCCCCTTAAATAAACCTAACACTAAGCCCCTGAAGATCTTCCTACCTTATCTTCACCATGCCGGGTATCACCGATCGGTCCAGAAGAGCCTCCGAAGTCTTCATCCAAGCCGAAGCGGGGGCTGAAGAGATCAATCATCGGGCTGAAGAGGTCCATCATCGGGCTGAAGAGGTCCATCATCGGGCTGAAGTCTTCATCCTATCCGGGAAGAAGAGGACATTCGGACCGGTAGACATCTTCATCCAAGCGGCATCTTCTATCTTCATCCATCCGGAGCGGAGCGGAGCCATCTTCTTCCCAGCCGACGCAGATCCATCCTCTTCTACCGACGCCTACTCGCCGAATGACGGTTCCTTTAAATGACGTCAAGATGGCGTCCCTCGAATTCTGATTGGCTGATAGGATTCTATCAGCCAATCGGAATTAAGGTAGGAAAATTCTGATTGGCTGATGGAATCAGCCAATCAGATTGAGCTCGCATTCTATTGGCTGTTCCGATCAGCCAATAGAATGCAAGCTCAATCTGATTGGCTGATTGAACTTGATTCTGATTGGCTGATTCCATCAGCCAATCAGAATTTTCCTACCATAATTCCGATTGGCTGATAGAATCCTATCAGCCAATCGGAATTCGAGGGACGCCATCTTGGATGACGTCATTTAAAGGAACCGTCATTCGGCGAGTAGGCGTCGGTAGAAGAGGATGGATCCGCGTCGGCTGGGAAGAAGATGGCTCTGCTCCGCTCCGGATGGATGAAGATAGAAGATGCCACTTGGATGTCCTCTTCTGCCCGGATAGGATGAAGACTTCTGCCGCTCCGGATGTCTTCTTTTGGTCCATCGGTACCCGGCTGGGTGAACACGACTCAAGGTATGGAGATCTTCAGGGGCTTAGTGTTAGGTTTATTTAAGGGGGGTTTGTGTTAGATTAGGGGTATGTGGGTGGTGGGTTGTAATGTTGGGGGGGTATTGTATGTTTTTTTTTTTCAGGCAAAAGAGCAGAATTCTTTGGGGCATGCTCCGCAAAAGGCCCTTTTAAGGGCTGGTAAGGTAAAAGAGCTTTTCTATTTTTATTTTAGAATAGGGTAGGGCATTTTTTTATTTTGGGGGGCTTTGTTATTTTATTAGGGGGCTTAGAGTAGGTGTAATTAGCTTAAAATTGTTGTAATATTTTTCGAATGTTTGTAAATATTTTTTTATTTTTTGTAACTTAGTTCTTTTTTATTTTTTGTACTTTAGTTAGTTTATTTAATTGTATTTATTTGTAGGTATTTTATGTAATTAATTTATTGATAGTGTAGTGTTAGATTTATTTGTAGATAATTGTAGGTATTTTATTTAATTAATTTATTGATATTGTAGTGTTAGGTTTAATTGTAACTTAGGTTAGATTTATTTTACAGGTAATTTTGTAATTATTTTAACTAAGTAGCTATTAAATAGTTATTAACTATTTAATAGCTATTGTACCTGGTTAAAATAAATACAAAGTTGCCTGTAAATTAAATATAAATCCTAAAATAGCTACAATATAATTATTATTTATATTATAGCTATATTAGGGTTTATTTTACAGGTAAGTATTTAGCTTTAAATAGGATTAATTTATTTAATAAGAGTTAATTTATTTCGTTAGATAAAAATTATATTTAACTTAGGGGGGTGTTAGTGTTAGGGTTAGACTTAGCTTTAGGGGTTAATAAATTTATTAGAGTAGCGGTGAGGTCCGGTCGGCAGATTAGGGGTTAATCCTTGAAGTTAGGTGTCGGTGATGTTAGGGAGGGCAGATTAGGGGTTAATACTATTTATTATAGGGTTATTGAGGTGGGAGTGAGGTGGATTAGGGGTTAATAACTTTATTATAGTAGCGGTGAGGTCCGGTCGGCAGATTAGGGGTTAATAATTTTAGGTAGGTGGCGGCGACGTTGGGGGCGGCAGATTAGGGGTTAATAAATATAATATAGGGGTCGGCGGTGTTAGGGGCAGCAGATTAGGGGTACATAGGGATAACGTAGGTTGCGGCGGTGTGCGGTCGGCAGATTAGGGGTTAAAAAAATTTAATTGAGTGGCGCCGATGTGGGGGGCCTCGGTTTAGGGGTACATAGGTAGTTTATGGGTGTTAGTGTACTTTAGAGTACAGTAGTTAAGAGCTTTATTAACCGGCGTTAGCCCAGAAAGCTCTTAACTCCTGGCTTTTCTCTGCGGCTGGAGTCTTGTCGTTAGATTTCTAACGCTCACTTCAGCCACGACTCTAAATACCAGCGTTAGAAAGATCCCATTGAAAAGATAGGATACGCAATTGGCGTAGGGGGATCTGTGGTATGGAAAAGTCGCGGCTGCAAAGTGAGCGTTAGACCCTTTCCTGACTGACTCTAAATACCAGCTGTAGCACAAAACCAGCGTTAGGAGCCCCTAACGCTGGTTTTGACGGCTTGCGCCAAACTCTAAATCTAGCCGTAAGTTTGCTTGTCAACAAAGAATACCATGGGAACAAAGTAAATTTGAGAATACAAATCAATTGTTTTGTTATCTTTTTTTTTAAACTGTACACACTGAATAATGAAAGAAAACATTTGGGTTTCATATCCCTTTAAATGATTTCAGGTATTTCAACCTCACTAAAAGTCCTGTGCAGAATTTCATTAGGAAGCAAAGTGAACTCTATGTTAGAGATTCAGGACATACACGCCTAGCAGCCATGCCAAAAACCCAGTACACAGCTACTCTAATATTCCAAAACATATTTAGATGCAGAATAAAAGCACAACAATGAAATGTGCTAAAACAGCACAAAGCTTTATTAAAAAAGAAAACTTTACAATAACAAAATTAGATCCCTGCTATACCCATCTATAGAAAATTCCATTGACCGGTCAAATTTTAAACTCAGAGCGATGCATTCCTAATTCCTTACCCAGCAAGAACTAAAACTTGAGGATGTGGGAAACCCATATGCAATAAACACCAACTATCCAATCAAAAGATTAATCTTTACCACCAGAGACCTCCTGTTACAAAATTCCTTACCCACCTATCACTAGCACTGATAGAAAGAAATGAATGGATAATCTTCCTGCTTCACCACTTTAGGAAGTGAGGTATGTCAGACACCTTCCTTATTTCCTCTCAATAGCATCTCCCACTGTCACTTTGCACTGAGAACCCACATTTTCCGTCCATGGTCACTATGTTAGCAAAATCTACATTGTTTGGCATCAGAAGAAATGATAGATAACAAGCTAAAAACTTGAGGGAGATGTGTGGCAGGGTTAGACTAGCCTGCCATGTGTTCCTTCAGTTTTCAGTGCTGAGAAATCCACAAATGTCACACATAGAAAGTATATTGCAAAGATTTTTTGCATGAATAATTAAGCATTTAAAAAAGGAAGATATGTTACCTCAAAATGCAATTATTAGAAAATTTTTAAGCATCCAATCCAAATGCTTGTTGCAAGACTTAAATATGGATGTGCGTGTGGCATGTTCAGGAAATTTACTATGAAATCTCACATGACTATAGTGAAATCCCATATCACAGTGAATTCCAAAAAAGATTATAGTGAAATTCCATGAGACCACAGTAAAATGTAAACCTTTTTATTTTTTTAAAAACTAAAAACAAACTGTGGAAATAAAAAAATAAAAAGAGTAGCTCACAGAACAGTTAGTATGGTGAGCTAATATTAGTTTTAATTAAAGTTATGCAACAGGTAACTTTCCTTTTTTTGTTTTTTTGTTTGTTTGTTTGTTAGTTTGTTTGTTGGTTTGTTTGTTTTGTTTTGTTTTCTGTTGTTCTTTTTATTTCTAATTTTATGCATATAGGGTGGAAAATTAGCCATTTTTCTTTTTTTGTAGTCCATACTGGAGTTGGGCCCAGAAACATTATTAATTTTATAGGTTTGCTAATGTTGTACTACTATTGCTGTATCTCTGATTTATATTGGTCCTGCGAGACCGTACCCATGTAGAACATATGTTAATTCTTCATGTTTCTGTATTGTTATTTTTCAATGGCTAAGACTAATAAAGATATTTAAAAAAAAAAAAAAAGTTATACATATATCAAGTTATACATTATAACATTTTTTTTTTCTCACAGTTGCATCAAGGATAAATAAAAATGTATGCTAAGTAGCATGTCCCTTTAAGGGAACATTGGTTGACA
Source organism: Bombina bombina (assembly GCF_027579735.1). NCBI lineage: Eukaryota > Metazoa > Chordata > Amphibia > Anura > Bombinatoridae > Bombina > Bombina bombina. The sequence continues at coordinate 91,902,670 of NC_069504.1, forward strand.
TATTTCAAAAGCAGTACAGTGAAAAAGTAAATTGTAATATAACTACTGTTTTCTGTTCCTTTTAAAAATAATACATATTAACCAAGATAAATGTATGCTATAACTGTATGCTACATTCCCATATTTATACACAGAGCACATAGGCACACACCTATGTATAGACTGACTGGGCCCCTCCCCCCAGCACTTGGGCACTGGTTTCACTGCACCTGCTGCACCAATAGTAGTTCCGCCCCTGCTCCTGTTCTCAGATTCAGTTCAGCCATCACATAGCTGGTAACTTGATCCCAAACTCTATAGCTGCAATGTCTTCTCCAGAGTTCTCCTTTTCTCCTGGTTACATAGCCAAACAGACCAATGAGGTAGCAACAAACTTGGATTATCTTTTTAAGACCTTTAGCATTTGCAAAGCTGTGTGAAATAGAAAAAAAAATCAAGTCTCCATTAAGCACAATTAACACTAAACACATAAAACATTATGAAAGTGTGCTGCCCGTACGTGTAGGGTTGCCATATTGCTGCTTTAAGGGGAGATTTTTGCAGGGTTCTTTTAATGGAACATTATTCAAACATTTCTTTAAAACACCCCCTGACATATGTATTTTTCATAAGTGCCTTCCCTTTAAGCGGCAATATGGCAACCCGTCCCTAAGTACATGTCAATGCTGTAACCAATGCTATTGTGAATTGATGCTAAGCAAACTGCTGCGAAATGAGTGCTACCTTTAATGCTTTTGTGAAAATATGTTGTCAAGTCCTGAAATTATTAATTTAAATTGGAAAATGAGGCTCAGATCTAAAATCTTATGGGATCCTACCGCTCTTTTATTACAGAGTGGTACTAAATACAGTAGCTATAATAATTTTGTATTATCTCTAATCTTATAAGCACTGCATATATAAATAGAGTATTGCCCTTAATAGCTGTTTTTATCCATATGTCTACATCTCTCTATATGCTGCCAACGGAACATTTCTTAACATAATTATATAATTTTTCTCCTGGTATGCTAATTGAAAACATAATATATATATATATATATATATATATATATATATATATATATACATACACACAGATATATATATATATATATATATATATATATATATATACATATATATATATATATACATACACACTATTATTATTATTATTATTATCGGTTATTTGTAGAGCGCCAACAGATTCCGCAGCGCTGTTAGCCTTATGTTTATAAGTGAGTTTACATGCTTAATGGCAAACAGCCTTATGTTTATAAGCGAGTTTACATGCTTAATGGCAAACAGCCTTATGTTTATAAGCGAGTTTACATGCTTAATGGCAAACAGCCTTATGTTTATAAGTGAGTTTACATGCTTAATGGCAGTTTGCCATTAAGCATGTAAACTCACTTATAAACATAAGGCTGTTTGTCATTGAACATGTAAACTCACTTATAAACATAAGGCTGTTTGTCATTGAACATGTAAACTCACTTATAAACATAAGGCTGTTTGCAATTAAGCATGTAAACTCACTTATAAACATAAGGCTGTTTGTCATTGAACATGTAAACTCACTTATAAACATAAGGCTGTTTGTCATTGAACATGTAAACTCACTTATAAACATAAGGCTGTTTGCAATTAAGCATGTAAACTCACTTATAAACATAAGGCTGTTTGTCATTGAACATGTAAACATAAAACAGTGCAAGTGGATTAAACTTTTAGGAGGAAGATAATAAACAATAGAGAAAGAGCAAGTCGCCCATCATACCGTAACTTCAAGCTACCGTATTTTTACCGGTTTTGCTGGCATTACAGTTTCCCTTTAAAAGCCTTCAGAATCCTCCTGTTCGTCATCTGATCTCATAAATAAATCAATTCTTGTGATACATTTGTAAGGCAGTTATCGTATGGATCTAATTCCGTATCAGATGGTGTGGTCTCAGCTTCCGCTTCCTCTTCATCTTGCCACAAGTAGTCATCCTCCATACCATCTAATGAATTTGATATGCCACACTTCTTGAAAGACCTGATTACTGTTTCTGCATTAATATCATTCCAGGCTTTTAGGACAAACTTGCATAAACCATCCAACTGTGGAGCATGCATGTTTCCTCCCTTTGTGAATGACTTTTCGCCGCTAACCATCCACTCATTCCACTGTTCTCGAATGCGATCTTTAAATGGCTTGTTTAGGCACACATCCAGTGGCTGTACCAACGATGTCAATCCTGCAGGAATAACTGCTGCATCTGTGTTTATTCTTGCCAGCCTTTGCTTGGTGCTGGGAGTTAAATGAGCCCTGAACATATCCCACACCAGTAGACTACGTTTTTGAATAAGTCCACCTGGTCGCCTGCTCCATACATTATCAAGCCATAGCTTTACCCCTTCTTCATCCATCCAGCCTTTTTCATTCACATGTACAAAACAACCAACAGGGAACTTGAGTTTCGGCATTGTTTTCCTTTTAAAAATAATCATTGGTCTCAATTTGGCGCCATCAGCTGTGCATGCTAGTACTACTGTAAAACTGGACTTTTCATGTCCTGTTGTTTTAATTAAAATTGTTTTTTCACCTTTTTGATGGACAGTTTTATTTCCAACCATATCAAAATTCATGGGAGTTTCATCCATATTTCCAATACTACTTAACATATAGCCATATTTATTGCGCTGTTTTATTACGTATCGATGGAAACTATTTACTTTGGCATCAAGATCTGCAGGTAATTTTTGTGCAATTTTCGTCTTTTGCCTCAGTACCAGATTATGCCTTTCCAAGAATCTACTACACCAGGATACAGTGGCCTTAAATCCGTTGCTGTGATCTGGGTTAGATTTGGCCCACTGAGGTGCAAACAAACGTATTTTATTTCGTGTCACCACATAACCGTTTTGGCGATGCTCATTCACCATGTCTGCAACATGTTTTTCGACTTCTGGCTAATGTGGGATACCTCTTCTTAATGCACACTTACCCCTTGGCATACTCTTTAATGCTTTTTCATTTGCTTTCCAGTTCCGAACCATCTTTTCTGTTATTCCATATTGTCTTGCAGCAGCACAATTATTATGTTCCATGGCAAAGTTTATAACTTTAAGTTTGAAACTGACTTCATATTTCTTTCTTCTTGCTTGTAGAGCCATGACTGCTAGCTACCATATTTGTATACTGTACTGTATGTACTGGTGTTGTACTGTAAAAAAAAAAGTTAAAATGAAGTACCGGTATAACAACTTTTAAGCACATACACACACACACGGTACATACGGTACATACACATATACCGGTACATACCGTATATACCAGTATATATATGGTATATATAAGCTAGGACTGAGGGACACATTAGCCCAGTGTACAGGGGAATCTGGGTATAGCTGGCACACAGATTTTGTAGTAGTATTACCGTAAATTAAAATACAATATTATTAGTAGAGGAAGGAGGGAGGGAGAGGAAGGAAAGAGGGAGGGAGAGGAAGGAGGGAGGGAGGGAGAGGAAGGAGAGAGGGAGGGAGAGGAAGGAGAGAGGGAGACAGAGGAAGGAGAGAGGGAGACAGAGGAAGGGGGGAGGGAGAGAGAGAGAGGGAGGGAGGGAGAGAGAGAGGGAGGGAGGGGGAGAGAGAGGGAGGGAGGGGGAGAGAGGGGGGGGGAGAGAGGGAGGGATAGGGAGGAGAGGGAGGGATAGGGAGGAGAGTGAGGGATGGGGGAGAGGGAGAGAGGGAGGGGGAGAGAGGGAGGGAGAGAGGGAGGGGAGAGAGGGAGGGAGAGAGGGAGGGGGAGAGGGAGGGGGAGAGAGAGGGGGAGAGGGAGGGGGAGAGAGAGGGGGAGAGGGAGGGGGAGAGAGAGGGATAGGGAGGAGAGGGAGGGATAGGGAGGAGAGGGAGGGATAGGGAGAAAGGGGGCGAGAGAGAAAAAAAGGGAAAGTGAGAGGGATGGGGGTTGGAGAGAGAGGGGGAGAAAGAGGGAGAGTGAGCAAAGTTAGCAAAGAAATTCCTTAACCACTGAGGAGTCACATAATCCATATTACTCAGATGGGCAAGGGTTATCAGAGGAGACATTAAGGCATAGTATATAGCAGCATGAAACAGTTCCCTTAGATTTGTAACACACAGACTAGCACAGTGTCTGTAAAACTTTCAGCAGAAAAAAAAACACTCTAGTGGAAGGCTGTCCCTTTAATCACATTTCTTCCCTGCACAATTTGCTCCGTAGCAGATGTCACATGACCAGCTACACTACAGCCAGACATCCAAATTCCAGTGCGGTCATGTGACATCTGCTACGGAGCAAATTGTGCAGGAAAGAAATGTGATTAGCAGAGAAAGATACCGGGTATGGTATTTAAAGTACCGGTACGGTAAAGCCTTCCTAGTGTTTTGTTTTCAGCCCTTGTAGGGAGTGGGACCCCTCATCAGGACTGGACTCCTGACGGTGGGCTGACTGACTGTCTGACTGAGACTGCACAGCACATCGCAAAGCTCCAGCTACTAATATGATATACGGTATATGATTGATTACCGTATATCATATTAGTAGCTGGAGCTTTGCGATGTGCTGCGTCAAAATTTCTGCTGCGATGTGCTGCGTCAATATAATCCCCATATAACCTGTCCTGCCTGCTGCCCTGCTGTCACCGTGACCTACCTCGCTCACTCAGTCTGAACCAGTGCACCGCAGTCGCACAGACCACTTCTGCCTTAATCTGGATTCACTGTCGTCTTTGGCAGGGCAGGGCAGGGCAGCACGCCACAAACAAGTCACTCTCAGCAGCTCCCTCCTACTCACTCTTCTTCCCGCCTGAAGTCTGTGTCGGCGCGACCACTACGTCATGCTTCTCTGTGCAATCAAGGCGCATCATTGGCCAGCACAGCCGGGGGCCTATCTAGGGTGGTGTGGGCCAGGAGCTGCAACTCAGTCCATTCACAGTGTGACTAGCGTGTCCGACTCCTCCCCACACATCACACAGCTCACTGGTGCTTAAATAACTCAGTAATAATAAGGGTTATAAAACGTCACCCGGCGTATAAGACGACCCTCGACTTTTGAGAAGATTTTCAAGAGTTAAAAAGTCGTCTTATACGCCGGATGGGGTTTATTCAGGACAGGAGAATCATCAAAAAAAAAAAGCAGTAATATATTCTGAAATTCCCTCTTTTTGATGGAACAAAGGGGAAAAAAGTACATTAATCACATTCGGCTAGATTACAAGTTTTGTTGGTAAAAACTTGCGGGGCTAACAAGCCTTTTTTTCCAGCGCTCACTTTAAACAACGCTGGTATTACAAGTTTTCTGAATGGCTGCGTTAGCCTCAGAAAAGTGAGCGTTGAGCAAAATTTAGCTCCACTTCTACCTGTAATACCAGCATTGCTTACGGTAGTGGTAAGCTGGAAAAATGTGCTCGTGCACGATTTCCCCATAGGATACAATGGGGCTGAGCTGGCTAAAAAAAAAACTAACACCTGCAAAAAAAGCAGCGTTCAGCTCCTAACGCAGCCCCATTGTTTCCTATGGGGAAACACTTTCTAAGTCTAAACCTAACACACTAACATGAACCCTGAGTCTAAACACCCTAACCTTACACTTATTAACCTCTAATCTGCCGCCCCCAACATAAGCGTCACCTGCATTATACTATTAACCCCTAATCTGCCGCTCCGGACACCGCCGCCACCTACATTATCACTATGAACCCCTAATCTGCTGCCCCTAACATTGCCGACACCTATATTATATTTATTAACCCCTAATCTGCCTCCCCCGATGCCGCCACCTACCTACAATTATTAACCCCTAATCTGCTGACCGGTCATCGCCGCCACCATAATAAATGTATTAACCCCTAAACCGCCGCACTCCCGCCTCGCAAACACTATAATAAATTTTATTTATTTTATTATCTGCCCTCCATAACATTGCCGCCACATACCTACAATTATTAACCCCTAATCTGCTGCACCCAACGTCGCCGCTACTATAATAAAGTTATTAACCCCTAAACCTAAGTCTAACCCTAACCCTAACACCCCCCCTAAGTTAAATCTATTTTTACTAAATCTAAATAAAATTACTATAATTAAATAAATTAATCCTATTTAAAAATAAATACTTACCTGTAAAATAAACCCTAATATAGCTACAATATAACTAATAGTTACATGGTAGTTATTTTAGGATTTAAATTTATTTTACAGGCAACTTTATATTTATTTTAGCTAGGTACAATGGCTATTAAATAGTTAATAACTATTTAATAGCTACCTAGTTAAAATAATTACAAAATTAGTTGTAAAATAAATCCTAACCTAAGTTACAAATACACCTAACACTACACTATCAATAAATTAATTAAATAAATTAACTACAATTATCTAAAATAAAATACAATTAATAAACTAAACTATATTACAAAAAACAAACAAACACTAAATTACAAAAAATAAAAAAATATTACAAGAATTTTAATCTAATTACACCTAATCTAATCCCCCTAATAAAATAAAAAAGCCCCCCAAAATAATAAAATTCCCTATCCTAAACTAAATTACAAAGTAATCATCTCTTTTACCAGCCCTTAAAAGGGCTTTTTGCGTGGCATTTCCCCAAAGTAATCAGCTCTTTTACCTGTAAAAAAAAGAAATACAATCCCCCCCAAGATTACAACCCACCACCCACACATCCCTACTCTAAAACCCACCCGATCCCCCCTTAAAAAAAACTAACACTACCCCATTGAAGATCACCCTACCTTGAGCCGTCTTCAGCCAGCCGGGCACCGATGGGGCAGAAGAGGACATCCGGACCGGCACAAGTCTTCATCCGATCCGGCCAGAAGTCTTCATCCGATCGGGGCAGAAGAGGTCCTCCATCCAGCAGAAGCCTTCATCCAAGCGGCATCGTCTATCTTCAATCAATCGGAGTGGAGCGGGTCCATCTTCTATCCAGCCGACGCGGAGCCATCCTCTTCTTCCGATGTCCTAACGAAGAATGAAGGTTCCTTTAAATGACGTCATCCAAGATGGCGTCCCTCGAATTCCGATTGGCTGATAGGATTCTATCAGCCAATCGGAATTAAGGTAGGATAATTCCGATTGGTTGATTTAATCAGCCAATCTGATTGAACTTCAATCCGATTGGCTGATTGGATCAGCCAATAGAATGCAAGGTCAATTCTATTAGCTGATCCAATCAGCCAATCAGATTGAACTTCAATCCGATTGGCTGATTAAATCTATATAGACTTCTATGGGGGGTTTTAGAAGAGGATGTTCCCCGCCGGATATCTTGAAGATGAACCTCCTCCGCACCGGATGGATGTAGATAAAAGATGCCATCTGGATGAAGACTTCTGCCGCTTGGATGAAGACTTCTTCTGTCTTCAATGAGGACTTCTGCCCACTTGGATGAAGACTTCTGCCGCCTGGATGAGGATGGATGTCCGGTCTTCGAAAACTGTAAGTGGATAGTCGGGGGTTAGTGTTAGGTTTTTTTTTAAGGGTTTATTGGGTGGGTTTTATTTTTGGCTTAGGGTTTGGGCAATGTAAAAGAGCTAAATGCTCTTTTAAAGGCAATGCCCATCCAAATGCCCTTTTCAGGGCAATGCTTTGGGGGGGTTAGATTTGGGGGGTTTGGTTGGGTGTGTGGTGGGTTGTACTCTTGGGGTGTTTGTATTTTTTTTTACAGGTAAAAGAGCTGATTTCTTTGGGGCAATGCCCCACAAAAGGACCTTTTAACAGCCATTGGCAGTTTAGTGTAGGCTAGGATTTTTTTTATCTTGGGTGGGCTTTTTTATTTTGATAGGGCTTGTTTTTATTTTTGATCATTTCGTTTTTATTTTGTGTAATTTAGTGTTTATTTTTTTGTAATTTATATAATTGTATTTTATTAATTTTATTTATTTTATTTTATTGTAATGTTAGGTTTTAGTGTAAGGCAGGTTAGGTTTTATTTTACAGGTAACTTTGTATTTATTTTAACTAGGTAGTTAGTAAATAGTTAATAACTATTTACTAACTAGTCTACCTAGTTAAAATAAATACAAACTTACCTGTGAAATAAAAATAAAACCTAAGCTTGATACAGTGTAACTATTAGTTATATTGTAGCTATCTTAGGCCTAGATTTGGAGTTTGGCGTTAGCCGTGAAAACCAGCGTTAAAGGCTCCTAACGCTGGTTTTAGGCTACCTCCGGTATTTGGAGTCACTCAAAATAGGGTCTAACGCTCACTTTTAAGCCGCGACGATTTTTCTAACTCCGGTATTTAGAGTCGTGTCTGAAGTGAGCGTTAGAACTCTAACGACAAAACTCCAGCCGCAGGAAAAAAGTCAGTAGTTAAGAGCTTTCTGGGCTAACGCCGGTTCATAAAGCTCTTAACTACTGTACTCTAAAGTACACTAACACCCATAAACTACCTATGTACCCCTAAACCGAGGTCCCCCCACATCGCCGCCACTCAATTAAATTTTTTTAACCCCTAATCTGCCGACCGCCACCTACGTTATACTTATGTACCCCTAATCTGCTGCCCCTAACACCGCGACCCCTATATTATATTTATTAACCCCTAACCTGCCCCCCACAACGTCGCAGCCAGCTACCTACAATAATTAACCCCTAATCTGCCGACCGCAAAGCGCCGCCACCTACGTTATACTTATGTACCCCTAATCTGCTGCCCCTAACACCGCCAACCCCTATATTATATATATTAACCCCTAAACTGCCCCCCTCAACGTCGCCTCCACCTGCCTACACTTATTAACCCCTAATCTGCCGAGCGGACTGCACCGCTACTATAATAAAGTTATTAACCCCTAATCCGCCTCACTAACCCTATAATAAATAGTATTAACCCCTAATCTGCCCTCCCTAACATCGCCGACACCTAACTTCAATTATTAACCCCTAATCTGCCGACCGGAGCTCACCACTATTCTAATAAATGTATTAACCCCTAAAGCTAAGTCTAACCCTAACACTAACACCCCCCTAAGTTAAATATAATTTTAATCTAACGAAATTAATTAACTCTTATTAAATAAATTGTTCCTATTTAAAGCTAAATACTTACCTGTAAAATAAATCCTAATATAGCTACAATATAAATTATAATTACATTGTAGCTATTTTAGGATTAATATTTATTTTACAGGTAACTTTGTATTTATTTTAACCAGGTACAATAGCTATTTAATAGTTAAGAACTATTTAATAGCTAAAATAGTTAAAATAATTACAAATTTACCTGTAAAATAAATCCTAACCTAAGTTACAATTAAACCTACCACTACACTATCAATAAATTAATTAAATAAAATACCTATAATTATCTACAATTAAACCTAACACTACACTATCAATAAATAAATTAAATACAATACCTACAAATAACTACAATGAAATAAACTATCTAAAGTACAAAAAATAAAAAAGAACTAAGTTACAAAAAATAAAAAAATATTTACAAATATAAGAAAAATATTACAACAATTTTAAACTAATTACACCTACTCTAAGCCCCCTAATAAAATAACAAAGCCCCCCAAAGAAAAAAAAATGCCCTACCCTATTCTAAATTACTAAAGTTCAAAGCTCTTTTACCTTACCAGCCCTGAACAGGGTCCTTTGCGGGGCATGCCCCAAGAAGTTCAGCTCTTTTGCCTGTAAAAAAAAACATACAATACCCCCCCAACATTACAACCCACCACCCACATTCCCCTAATCTAACCCAAACCCCCCTTAAATAAACCTAACACTAAGCCCCTGAAGATCTTCCTACCTTGTCTTCACCCTGCCAGGTTCACCGATCGGTCCAGAAGAGCTCCTCCGATGTCTTGATCCAAGCCCATGCGGGGGGCTGAAGAGGTCCATGATCCGGCTGAAGTCATCATCCAAGCGGGAGCTGAAGAGGTCCATGATCCGGCTGAAGTCTTCATCCAAGCGGGGCAGAAGAGGTCTTCCATCCTATTGAAGTCTTCATCCAAGCGGGATCTTCTATGGTCATCCATCCGGAGCGGAGCGGCAGGATCCTGAAGACCTCCGACGCGGAAAATCCATCCTGGCCGACGACTGAACGACGAATGACGGTTCCTTTAAATGATGTCATCCAAGATGGCGTCCCTCGAATTCCGATTGGCTGATAGGATTCTATAAGACAATCGGAATTAAGGTAGGAATATTCTGATTGGCTGATGGAATCAGCCAATCAGAATCAAGTTCAATCCAATTGGCTGATCCGCTCCGGATGGATGACCATAGAAGATCCCGCTTGGATGAAGACTTCAATCGGATGGAAGACCTCTTCTGCCCCGCTTGGATGAAGACTTCAGCCGGATCATGGACCTCTTCAGCTCCCGCTTGGATGATGACTTCAGCCGGATCATGGACCTCTTCAGCCCCCCGTTTGGGCTTGGATCAGGACATCGGAGGAGCTCTTCTGGGCCGATCGGTGAACCTGGCAGGGTGAAGACAAGGTAGGAAGATCTTCAGGGGCTTAATGTTAGGTTTATTTAAGGGGGGTTTGGGTTAGATTAGGGGTATGTGGGTGGTGGGTTGTAATGTTGGGGGGGTATTGTATGTTTTTTTTTACAGGCAAAAGAGCTGAACTTCTTGGGGCATGCCCCGCAAAGGGCCCTGTTCAGGGCTGGTAAGGTAAAAGAGCTTTGAACTTTAGTAATTTAGAATAGGGTAGGGCATTTTTTTATTTTGGGGGGCTTTGTTATTTTATTAGGGGGCTTAGAGTAGGTGTAATTAGTTTAAAATTGTTGTAATATTTTTCTTATGTTTGTAAATATTTTTTTATTTTTTGTAACTTAGTTCTTTTTTATTTTTTGTACTTTAGTTAGTTTATTTAAATGTATTTATTTGTAGGTATTGTATTTAATAAATGTATTGATAGTGTAGTGTTAGGTTTAATTGTAGGTAATTGTAGGTATTTTATTTAATTAATTTAATGATAGTATAGTGTTAGGTTTAATTGTAACTTAGGTTAGGATTTATTTTACAGGTAATTTTGTAATTATTTTAACTAGGTAACTATTTAATAGCTATTGTACCTGGTTAAAATAATTACAAAGTTGCCTGTAAAATAAATATTAATCCTAAAATACCTACAATGTAATTATAATTTATATTGTAGCTATATTAGGATTTATTTTACAGGTAAGTATTTAGCTTTAAATAGGAATAATTTATTTAATAAGAGTTAATTTATTTCGTTAGAATAAAATTATATTTAAATTAGGGGGGTGTTAGTGTTAGGGTTAGACTTAGCTTTAGGGGTTAATACATTTATTAGAATAACGGTGAGCTCTGGTCGGCAGATTAGGGGTTAATGTTTGAAGTTAGGTGTTGGCGATGTTAGGGAGGGCAGATTAGGGGTTAATACTATTTATTATAGGGTTAGTGAGGCTGATTAGGGGTTAATAACTTTATAATAATAGCGGTGCGGTCCGGTCGGCAGATTAGGGGTTAATAAGTGTAGGCAGGTGGAGGCGACGTTCTGGGGGGCAGATTAGGGGTTAATAAATATAATATAGGGGTCGGCGGTGTTAGGGGCAGCAGATTAGGGGTACATAAGGATAATGTAAGTAGCGGCGGTTTACGGAGCGGCAGATTAGGGGTTAAAAATAAAATGCAGGTGTCAGCGATAGCGGGGACGGCAGATTAGGGGTTAATAAGTGTAAGGTTAGGGGTGTTTAGACTCGGGGTACATGTTAGGGTGTTAGGTGCAGACTTAGGAGGTGTTTCCGCATAGCAAACAATGGGGCTGCGTTAAGAGCTGAACGCGGCTTTTTTGCAGGTGTTAGGTTTTTTTTCAGCTCAAACAGCCCCATTGTTTTCTATGGGGGAATCGTGCACGAGCACGTTTTTGAGGCTGGCCGCTTGCGTAAGCAACTCTGGTATTGAGAGTTGAAGCTGCGTTAAAAATGCTCTACGCTCCTTTTTTGGAGCCTAACGCAGCCTTTATGTGGACTCTCAATACCAGAGTTATTTTTATGGTGCAGCCAGAAAAAAGCCGGCGTTAGCTACGCGGGTCCTTACCGACAAAACTCCAAATCTAGGCCCTAGTTTTTTTTTTTACAGGTAAGTATTTAGTTTTAAATAGGAATTATTTAGGTAATAATTGTAAGTTTAATTTAGATTTATTTTAATTATATTTAAGTTAGGGGGGTTAGGGCCAGAGGTTTAGGTGTTAATAACGTTAGTATAGTGGCGGCAACATTGGGGATGGCAGATTAAGGGTTAATAACTGTAATGTAGGTGGCGGCGATATCGGGAGCGGCAGATTAGGGGTTATTAGTTTTATTTAGGTGGCGGCGATGTTAGGGGCAGCAGATTAGGGGTTAATAACATTATGTAGGTTGCGGCGATGTTAGGGGCAGCAGATTAGGGGTGTTTAGACGTGGTTTTTATGTTAGGGTGTTAGGTTTAAACATAACTTTTTCTTTCCCCATAGACATCAATGGGGCTGCGTTACAGAGCTTTTGTTTCCGCGATCGCAGGTGTTAGGCTTTTTTTTAGCCGACTCTCCCCATTGATGTCTATGGGGAAATCATGCATGAGCACGTCAAAACACTGCTTGTATTTGGGTGAGGTATGGAGCTCAACTCCACCATATCATCCGTGCAAGCCGGGTTTTACAAAACCTTTAATAGCAGCGCTATAGGGAGGTTAAATACTGCCGCTTTTGTGGCGGTCGTTAAATAGCACTCAAACCTTGTAATCTAGCTGATCTAGCTAATTTATTCTGAAAATTGTAGCACAGCTCGCCCTGCCATTCAAAAGCATCAAGCTTCAGAAGCAGAGGCGCATACTCTTCTTATAAACTGTACCACCGCTAGCATTTAAAAGAAAAGAAAAAATAGCTGTGAGCTATTGGAGTACTAACATGCTATGCAAACAAGAAAACACGGGACACTATGAGGGTATTTAAGAAACATTGTCGTTAAAACAAGCAGTTATGAAGCAGCGGTCTAAAGACTACTGCTCCATAACTTGTCCGTCTGCTCTGAGGCTGCGGACATCAATCCGGCCGATCCTATACGATTGGGCTGATTGACATCCCCTGCAAATCTGCAGGGGGCGCCATTGCACAAGCAGTTCACAAGAACTGCTTGTGCAATGTACGCTGTCGGCATTCATCGATGTGCGGCGGACATGATATGCTACATCGTATCATGTCCACTCGCAGTTTCATAAATCGGCCCCATAGAATCAAAATATTTTCTCTCAGTACAGGAACATCCATTGCAGAACAAAAAAAAAGTTTTCAAATTGCCCTTTTTTTAAACGCAACACAATAAAAATGGTTTCTATGGAAAAGTTAATAATTAGGTTTGATATTCTACGTTTCGCACTAGTATCTGATAGCATAAGTCACAGCTGTACTTGAATGTGACAAGGCTCTGAGGAGTTCCATGAAGAATAACCAAGCGGTCATTAATTGCTATCCCAGAAGTAAAACATAATTTTCAGGCTTGGCTTTTGTAACTGGCTTAGTTTAATATGTGGTATTAATTAGATACATGGAGTGGAGCTAACAAATCAGAGGACAGTATGCACAGTATCCTTTGGAATAATTTGTCTTTGCCTTTGTTCTAATCAGGGTCATTACTTTTAATGGTTTTACCCCACTGTGCATTCTGCCCCAAGAATTAAAACCTTATGACACTGTACCTAAAGTACATCCATGCACGAATGGCTGTTTTCTTTATATAACCAGCAGATGCTTTTCTTATGCATTTATACTTTGGGGAAATTGAATTATTGTCGCCAGTGCATTAGAAATAACTACATTAAATCAGTTTTCCAAGTAGATCTTTATATGTTTATTCAGAAAACAGTAAGAAGCCAAATAATATACTTCCTGTCAGTTTCTCTATACTGTATCTTTTTACTTTTGAATACTTGAACACAGAAATAAATGCAGATATTAAAGGGATAAGAAAGTCAAAATTACGCTTGCATGATTTAAATACGGAAAATCATTTTTAAGACACTTTTAAATTGACTTCTATATTCAAATGTGCTTCATTCTCTTGGTATCCCTTGCTGAAAAAGAATACACACATATCCTACACTAATGGAAGCTAGCTGCTGATTGGTGCCTGCACACATTTGTCTCTTGTGATTCGCTGTATATTTTTTCTTATTTTTAAATAACATTGCTCTGATTTTCAGACTCCTAACCAAGCCCCAAAGTTTTAGGAGAATCCTGATGTATACCTACTCCAGCTTGCGCCTGTTTATGTAAAGGGTCTTTTCATATGCAAAGGAAGGGGAGGGGGGAACGTATGCTATTTCCCACTTGCAGTGGGTGTACTAGCAACCTTCTTGACAGAGCTAAACTGGGAGCTTCTAAGTTTTTAAATGGTTTTATACTGGATTTTGGATCAGTATCTGTGCATATTATTCTTTTTAGTAGTGTATATTACAAGCAAATTATATGAAAATTGGTGTATACTGTCCCTTTAAACAAAATTACACTCTTTAAAAGTCATTGGGGCCGATTTATCATTGGTCTTTTCGACATGATCCGCTCTCTGCATTTATCATTGCACAAGCATTTCTTGTGAACTGCTTGTGCAATGCCGCCCCCTGCAGATACGCTAGCAGGGGTGTCAATCAGCCCGATCATATAAGATCGGTCGGATCGATGTCCGCAGCCTCAGAGCAGACGGACCAGTTATGGAGCAGTGGTCGTAAGACCGCTGCTTCATAACTGCTGTTTATGGCGAGCCTGACGCGCGGAAACAGGGGCATCAAGCTTCATTCGGAGCTTGATGATTCGGCCCCATAGTCCTAGATTCAATGATGCTCATGGGGTTGGTTTTCCCCTCCCTGATACATGTACATTTTTATCTTTGAAGAAATAAGGTGACCTTTTATTTTGAAAGGCTTGCTTGTGCCACTGCATCTTTATAAGCTCCTGAGGTTGCCCAAAGACCCACATTGTGAAAGATAGGTCATGTGTTAAATCTACTGAAAATTGCCCCAACTATATTTTCCACAGAATCCTTAGAGGGAATCCCTACCATTAACAAATATAGCTATTACTACATTGTATCTTCATTATTAAAGGGACATGAAACCCAAACATTTTATATCATAATTCAGACAGAACATGTGATTTTAAACAACTTTCCAATTTACTTCTATTGTCTAATTTAGTTTGTTCTCTTGGTATCCTTTGTTGAAGGAGCAGCAATGCACTACTGGTTTCTAACTGAACACATGGGTGAGCGAGTGACAATCGTTATATATGTGCAGCCACCAATCAGCAGCTAGAACCTAGGTTCTTTGCTGCTCCTGAGCTTACCTAGAAAAACCTTTTAGCAAAGGATAGTGAGTATTACGTGGGTGGGTAAAGCGCCTGGAATGTGCACCAATAGCTCCAAACAAAGGACGCCTAGCCGGACAGTGAGTAAAAAACAGAAAGTGGGATGTTGGAAGCGCCAAAGGCAGGTGCAATAAATCTGATTACTATCTATATTCTAGATAAGTATATATTTAATATGGGTTAAAAACAGAGAATAAAATCTAAATTAAATAGACATGACCTAAAAACTAAAATCATGAACTAAAATCAATATATGCAACTGTACAAATATGCAACTGTACAAATATAGATAGACTGGTGGATCCACCTGGCTAACAGTAAATCTCTGGGTTACTGGCACACCTGTGCAGTGAAAAATTCCCTTTCTAAAGAAAAACAGTGCAAAATAGTGTGAAAAAATATATGATGACAAAATTGTGGTCAAAAATTGGTCTCAAAACCAAAAAATAAAACCAAAAAGTAAAAACAAAAATGAAAATGATTTAAAAAATGGTGAAAAATAAAGTCAAATGTATAGAATTAAGTGTCACAATCCTGCTACAGTTATAATCCAGGTGTATAACACAAAAAGGAACACAAACTTGTTTCCTAGTGGTGAGAAGTGTTGTGGTGTAGTATATTTATTTCCTGATGGTGAGAAGTGACGTGGTGATCCTAATGGTGAAAATCTTGAGATGGTTGTCCTCTTGGTCTTAGTCCTTTATTATAACCTGTAAAAATAAAATACAATGTACAAGATTGTTCAAACTACTGTTAGAAGATTGGAAAAAAGCTTACCAGCTGCTTGTCAACGCGTTTCGGCCCAGCTATGTGGGCCTTTATCAAGACTGGTATTGCTTGTATGTTGGGGTATACAGAAAATCAAGAAGAATTGGAGAGGCAGGGACTTCGAGAAGAAGTTACTGTCAGCAGAATCTAAATGGATATTCCAACTGGATTGCATATACCCCAAAGGTCTCAACAATAAAGAAGATTTAGCACACCTTCTGAATTACGTTTGAACAATACACATATATGTTTTTCATTTTTGCTTTTACTTTTTGGTTTTATTTTTTGGTTTTGAGACCAATTTTTGACCACAATTTTGTCATCATATATTTTTTCACACTATTTTGCACTGTTTTTCTTTAGAAAGGGAATTTTTCACTGCACAGGTGTGCCAGTAACCCAGAGATTTACTGTTAGCCAAGTGGATCCACCAGTCTATATATATTTGTACAGTTGCATATATTGATTTTAGTTCATGCTTTTAGTTTTTAGGTCATGTCTATTTAATTTAGATTTTATTCTCTGTTTTTTACCCATATTAAATATATACTTATCTAGAATATAGATAGTAATCAGATTTATTGCACCTGCCTTTGGCGCTTCCGACATCCCACTTTCTGTTCTTTCAGCAAAGGATAACAAGAGAAGGAAGAAAATGAAATACTAGAAGTAAATTGGAATGTTGTTTAAAATTGTATGCTCTAACAGAATTTCGAAAGAAAATTTTTGGGTTTCATGTCCCTTTAAGCAAGAACCTCTTGCTAAGTTGAAAACAACTGTAACTTATCAACTTTGGAAACTGTTTATAATTGTCATATTTTTACACCTCTGCTTTGTTATGAAAAATGAGTGATGCTGGATAGAGCTGAAGGTGTCACCGAAATCTCGTAGATACAAACAAGGAGATGGTCATTTGTGTTCCAAGGTGTTCACAGGTGTGGCCATGATTTTTCACATACACTAATGCTACACATGCAGAATCCATAAAGACAGTATTGTTCTTGTGAAGTATCTCAAAGTGATGTATGATCCGCTAAATGCTGACAGTATATGCTGTAGGCATTTATCATTGCACAAGAAATGCTTGTGCTGTACCGCCCTCTGCACATTCGCGGCCGCTAGCAGGAGGTGTCAATCATCCCGATCATATCTGATCTAAATGATTGCTGTCCGCCACCTGAGAGGTGGTGGACGAGTTGAGGAGCAGCAGTCTTAAGACCGCTGCTTCTTAAAGGGATAGGAAAGTCAAACTTAAACTTGCATGATTCAGATAGAGCATGTCATTTTAAGTCACTTTAAAATTTACTTTTATTTTTAAATGTGCTTCCTTCTCTTAGTATCCTGTGCTTAAAAATGAATATGCACATATCATACACTAGTGGGAGCTGCTGCTAATTGGTGCCTGCACACATTTGTCTCTTGTGATTGGATAACTAGATGTGTTCAGATAGCTGCCCGTAGTGCAATGCTGTCCCTTCAGCAATGGATAGCAAGAGAATGAAGCAAATTTGATAATAGAAGTAATTTGCAAATTTGTTTAAAATTGTATGTTCTATCTGAATCATCAATAAACAAAGAGAAACTCTTAATACTGTGCCAGCCGTTCAGACATATTTCTAAGTCCAAAGAGTATAAAGTTCAAAAGTATGTGAACCAAATGTGTTGCCAATGTAAGCAAAATTAAGATAGTGTGAAATGTCTGTTGGTCGCGAGCTGCCCCAGGTAATTGCACTATGCAGGCAAACAATTCAATTCATATCATATAGCAATGCGTAAAACAAATGTTCGGCACTCTTAAGCAAACCAAACCAAACGAAAACCTTCACTCACCCGTGTTCTGCGGAATGGGGGTACTTCTGGCAAACCTCTGCCGCTTTGTTTCCGCCAGGCTCCGTACAGGCAAAGCTCCACTCGGGAAAAAGGCAAGTAGACCGGAAGGCGCCAGGACAAAGCGGTGTACCTCTGCCGCCTCAACTTATCCCAGCCGTAATACTTCCTAGTGTCTTGTATGTCTTGCAATCTAGCCAATCAGTGCCTGCGAAATGTTTATAAAACTAAAACTAAAGTGCTGCTTGTACAGTATATTAATTCTATTAATTATATATTCCAATACCGTGGTCATTGATAATATACTGTACAAGCAGCACTTTAGTTTTAGTTTTATAAACATTTCGCTCATATCCCACACGAGTCTTCATGGTTCACCTTATAAGAGTATGCACGTATCGCATGTTAGATTAAGGCATTTAAATGCCGTCCCGGCTCCCACTTTCTACAACTAAAGTATTTTGTTCTACAACTAAAGTATTTTGTTCTATGTATACTTATGCATATATCACTATTAGATATTTACTACCAGAATATCCTTTCTATTATGTAAATAAGTCCAAGCAGTACAGGCATTAATTTACTATCTGAATCATAAAATAAAATATTGTGGTTTACTATCCCTTTAACTCTTGTTTCCGGCGAGCCTGAAGGCTCATGCGGAAACTGCAGCATTAGCATACAGCCATGATAAATCGGCCCCATGGACTGTTTTATCAAGGGGATTTTTTTAAATTAATTTTTTTCTGTAACGGTTTGAAACCATTTCCATAATGCCAGTATCGTTCTATGATCATAAGGAAGATACTGATCCTTTGGTTATAAGAGTGAATCAATCACAACTTACCAATGTGATGAGGGAAGGGAATTAAAGGGACAGTCTAGGCCAAAATAAACTTTCATGATTTAGATAGGGCATGTAATTTTAAACAATTTTCCAATTTACTTTTATCACCAATTTTGCTTTGTTCTCTTGGTATTCTTAGTTGAAAGCTTAACCTAGGAGGTTCATATGCTAATTTCTTAGACCTTGAAGCCCACCTCTTTCAGACTGCATTTTAACAGTTTTTCACCACTAGAGGGTGTTAGTTCACGTATAGATAACACTGTGCTCGTGCACGAGAAGTTATCTGTGAGCAGGCACTGATTGGCTAGATTGCAAGTCTATCAAAAGAACTGAAAAAAGGGCCGGTTTGCAGAGGCTTAGATACAAGATAATCACAGAGGTTAAAAGTATATTATTATAACTGTGTTGGTTATGCAAAACTGGTAAATGGGTAATAAAGGGATTATCTCTCTTTTAAAACAATAAAAATTCTGGTGTAGACTGTCCCTTTAATCTTCACACTGCTATATTTTTTGAGTTATGATGTTGCAACAAGGTTTTTCCTGCAAGATGTTCGTTTCACAAACCAGTTTTAATGAATCTTAGCCATTGTTTATATAAATGTCATATATAGTATTTATCAGAAATTAACTACTGGTTTGCAAAAAAAAATACTTAATTTAAAATTAATGTTTTAAAGAGATATTAAACACTTTGAGATGGTAATATAAAATGATAAATCATATATAGAAAAAACCCCTGCAATATAATTTCATTATTTTTTTTTATCTCCTTTTCCTACAATTCTATTCTGAAATTGTGAGCTTTTCAGTTCCTTAGAGTTGGAGTTGTAGTGTTATATTCCACAAAGCCATTGGCTGCACACTCTAGTGACCTATTTATAACTGTCTCTAATTGGCCACAGCAGAGAAGGTAACCTAAGTTACAACATGGCAGCTCCCATTGTTTTATAGACACTAAAACTTTACACTTATTTTGTCAATATTTAAACAGCTAATGGAACTTTAAAAATATATATCTACATGTTATTCTCAGACTAATCTTTTATTTGAATGTGTTGTTCTATCTAGCATTTATTTAGTGTTTAATGTCTCTTTAAAAGAAATAAAAACTGCAAAATATTTTTATTTTATTTTTTTTAAAACTGGTATGTTCATTTTATCTCCCTTCATAAGGGCAAGCTGAAAAATTAGTTCACTGCACTAAGCAAATACTGCATAAAATGTGGCTGGTTTACACAATATGCTGTATTTTGCAGCATACTTAAGTTAGGATTTTATTTATGGCCTTTCTAAGGAGCGTGTGTACAAATATAAATTGTACCAAAAGCAAGGTATTTTACAGCAAAAGTACAATAAATATAATCAATCTTGATTCATTTTAATTGATTTAATAAATGAATTTATTGATGTGGAATTACTTTTTATGTGTCACATTTTACCACATGTACAATACTCATAAACAATGTACCTTGAAGTAATCCATCTACAGTTAATAGATTATTGTCAGCCAACCAGGTTTTACCTGGACTGTCCAGGAATTGGCCACAGTGCTTAGCATTGAGGGAGATAAAGCAAATTGTGTAGCAGTGCTAGAGGTAACACAAGTAGACACACAGCAAGCCTGCTATATAGAGCAGAGGGATTACAGAGTGCACTGCTCTTTTTCACATGAACAGGACGCACTGATTGTTGTTATATTGTGCATGCAGATTGGAAGAGCAATTGGATCACATGAATGACCACACCCACCAAAAATAGTTTAAATGGAAAAACCTGACAGCTGTATCAAGTAAAGTACAGCTGTCCCAAATAATTGTCTTTCATCTTTTTTTACAAGATTGTAGCATACTGGAAGATTTGATCACCTGCTGTGCATCAGTGACCCTTGACCTTCTACCTTTGATCTGTTGAGAAAATATGCAAATTTTTGTAATTTCCACTCTGTGTCATAGGTTGTGAACAGGTGACCCTGACATGACATCATACAGTTCCTCTTCTCTATTCTGCCCCTAATGCACCCTGAGAATATCTCATCTCTACAGCACCTACTAACAAATTCATTGGACATTGGGGGAAAAAATCATTAGACTTTGGTTGGTCCAGTAGGAGAATCTTGGTGTTCAGGGGCATAATCTGGTGGTGGGTGAGGTTTTTAGCCAGGGCTTGACTGTAAATAGATAGATAGATAGTTAGATAAATAGGTTTATATGACCATGTCCAAACCACTTAAAAATTGGTAAACGCATGCACTATCATCCTGAGGTTTGATATACAGTATTTCAGTGAACACAATCAATATGTAGAATTTTCACTTCCAAATTAATTTATCAATACTACACCTCCTTCTAATCACCCTTTATAGATCATCCACCCACTCCATTAGCCCCCATCCCTCACACTCTCTCATTCATTGACCTACAGCCCTATAAATCCACAGCTGTTTTTTGAGAAGCAATAAACAGGGATATTTTACGTTTTAATTAACTTTGCTTGTCTTGTTTCCCTCTGTATTTTTTCCTTTGTGCCTTTCTTGACAGTTGTACAGAGCAAGCTAAATATAGCAAACACACTGTATACTATAGATTTATATAGAGTGTGTTATCCGCTAGAGAGTGAGTTTGTTAGTGGCTCATTGATGCTAAAACAAGTGTCGGCTTGTGAGTAATTTTTGCGGTGGGCACTGTGCTACAGTGCAAATGTGTCCTGTCCTTTAATGTAACAGTTGGATGTTGTATATGTATTTTTGTGTTATTGTGTGTAATAGTATTTAACTTTCTTATTTACCTTGCATAATAGGGTTGTGCATGTTTTTGTCACTACCTTCTGATGGTTGTACGCTTTGTGTGATTGTGTCACTGTGTTGATGAGGATTTTGTGTGTTAATGTTTTTGTACTGTTATGTTTTGACGTTTGTGTATAGTATTAATGCATATGGGAGTTTGAGTTCATTTGTGTTACTTTATGATGGTTTTTGTGATTCATTGTGTCAGTGGGGATGTTTGTGTGAATAGTCTGAATACATAATATTTGTGCATCAATATTGGCTTTAAGATAGGAAATAATTCAGATAGAGCATGCAATTTTAAGCAACTTTCTAATTCATTCCTATTATCATTTCTCTTGCAAGGTGTATCCAGTCCATGGCTTCATCCTTTACTTGTGGGATATTCTCATTCCCTAAAGGAAGTGGCAAAGAGAGCACACAGCAGAGCTGTCCATATAGCTCCCCCTCTAGCTCCACCCCCCAGTCATTCTCTTTGCCGGCTCTAAGCACTAGGGTCTCTCTACGGGAGGGTAAAGTGAATGTGGTGTTAGATTTGTAGTTTTATATCTTCAATCAAAAGTTGTTTCTAACAAGAATATTAACCAGGAAATAGTTGTTCCTTCTCTGTGTCCTAATCCTTCTTCGAAGAAGGAACGTCTGTTACACAATCTTGATGTAGTTCCTGCTTTAAAGTTCTATTTACAAGCAACTAAGGATTTCAGACAAACATCTTCCTTGTTTGTTATCTATTCTGGTAAGAGGAGAGGTCAGAAAGCGACTGCTACCTCTATTTCCTTTTGGCTGAAAAGCATCATCCATTTGGCCTATGAGACTGCTGGCCAGCAGCCTCCTGAAAGAATTACTGCTCATTCTACCAGAGCAGTGGCTTCCACATGGGCTTTCAAAAATGAGGCTTCTGTTGAACAGATTTGTAAGGCAGCAACTTGGTCTTCACTGCATACTTTTGCCAAATTTTACAAATTCGATACTTTTGCTTCTTCGGAGGCTATTTTTGTGAGAAAGGTTTTGCAAGCAGTGGTGCCTTCTGTTTAAGGTACCTGTCTTGTTCCCTCCCTTCATCCATGTCCTAAAGCTTTGGTATTGGTATCCCACAAGTAAAGGATGAAGCCATGGACTGGATACACCTTGCAAGAGAAAACAGAATTTATGCTTACCTGATAAATTACTTTCTCTTGCGGTGTATCCAGTCCACGGCCCGCCCTGGCATTTAAGCCAGGTAAAACATTTTTTGTTTAAACTACAGTCACCACTGCACCCTATGGTTTCTCCTTTTTCTTCCTAACCTTTGGTCGAATGACTGGGGGGTGGAGCTAGAGGGGGAGCTATATGGACAGCTCTGCTGTGTGCTCTCTTTGCCACTTCCTGTAGAAAATGAGAATATCCCACAAGTAAAGGATGAAGCCGTGGACTGGATACACCGCAAGAGAAAGTAATTTATCAGGTAAGCATAAATTCTGTTTTTTTCTTTGTTCTCTTTGTATCTTTATTTGAAAAAGCAGGAATGTAAGCTTACAGGTCTGCACATTTTTAGTTTAGCACCCTAGGTAGCGCTTTCTGATTGGTGGCTACATTCAGCCTCCAATCAGCAAGCGCTACCCAAGTGCTTTACCAAAGATGGGCCGCTTCGTAAGCTTATATTCCTGCTTTTCCAAATAAAGATACCAAGAGAACAAAGAAACATTGATAATAGGAGTAAATTGTAAAGTTGCTTAAAATTGCATGCTCTATCTGAATCATTAAATAAAAAATATGGGTTCAATATCCCTTTAAAACTCAACATTTTATTGCTGATACTAATATCTACCATGCAGTGTAAAAACATTACTTTACAATACATTTTCAAGAATTATTTTGCCAGGTTTTTCTTGCAATTTTCTTTTTACTTCCACAAGATCAAAAAATAGAGACCAGTCTGCATGATTATGACCTTGTGATATCCAGCACACTCATTGGTTGATAAATGCAAGATTTTATTTAACTCGGAATGAGAGTTCCAAATTGAAGCTAACATTCAAAATAATTTAAAGAGCGTCATTATTGTAAGCTTTGCAGTTATTCTAATTTAAAGTTGTATTTTACTTTCTCAATTATAATGCACTTTGTTAACATTTTGTCTTCTAAGTGACTTGATAAGCGGCAACCAGCTAATGACACGTTTTATAAGCGTAACATGGATCTCAGCTGCCAGTATAGCCTTAGTGATTAGTGTCTTTGCTTTAAAATGGTAGGAAGGCGTTCTCCATCTATACAGCCAAACAGATATAATATGCAGCATGATATTTAACCCCTTAATGACCACAGCACTTTTCAATTTTTTGACCGTTTGGGACAAGGGATATTTTTACATTTCTGCTGTGTTTGTGTTTAGCTGTAATTTTCCTCTTACTCATTACTGTACCCAAACATATTATATACCGTTTTTTTTCGCCATTAAATGGACTTTCTAAAGATACCATTATTATCATCATATCTTATAATTTACTATAATTTTTTTTTTATAAAATATGATGAAAAAAAGGGAAAAAAACTTTTCTAATCTTTTTTTAACATACTTTTTCTAACTTTGACCCCCAAAATCTGTCATACATCTACAACCACCAAAAAACAACCATGCTAAATAGTTTCTAAATTGTGTCCTGTGTTTAGAAATACCCAATGTTTTTTCAAAATTAGCGATAGTTACATTGTAACACTGATATCTGTCAGGAATCCCTGAATATCCCTTGACATGTATATATATTTTTTTTAGTAGACAACCCAAAGTATTGATCTAGGCCCATTTTGTTATATTTCATGCCACTGTTTCACCGCCAAATGCGATCAAATAAAAAAAAATGTTCACTTTTTCACAAACTTTTGGTTTCTCACTGAAATTATTTACAAAAAGCGTGTGCAGTTATGGCACAAATGGTTGTAAATGCTTCTCTGGGATCCCCTTTGTTCCGAAATAGCAGACTTATATGATTTTGGCATTGCTTTTTGGTAATTAGAAGGCTGCTAAATGCCGCTGCGCACCACACGTGTATTATGCCCAGCAGTGAAGGGGTTAATTAGGGAGCTTGTAGGGTTCATTTTAGCTTTAGTGTAGAGATAAGCCTCCCACCTAACACATCCCACCCCCTGATCCCTCCCAAACAGATCTCTTCCCTCCCCCACCCCACAATTGTCCCGCCATCTTAAGTAGTGGCAGAAAGTCTGCCAGTACTAAAATAAAAGTCATTTTTTATTTTATTTAAAAAAATATATGTATTTATTCTGCTGTATAGGATCCCCCCTTAGCCCCCAACCTCCCTGACCCCCCCAAACAGCTCTCTAACCTTCCTCCCTCTACCTTATTGTCCGCCATCTTGGGAACTGGCAGCTGTCTGCCAGTACTCAGTTTGCCATACAACTTGGTATTTTGTATTTATTTTTTAATATAAAAACTATTTTTCTGTAGTGTAGCTGCCCCCCCTAAATAATCTACCCCCACCCCCTCCCAGACCCCTTAGATGTAATTTCCCCCCTCCTCTCTCCCTCCTTCACTTAACATACTAGTCTCATAGTGTAGCGTTCCCACCCGCTCCCGCCACCATGCGCACCCCCACCCACCCCCCATGCAGACGCCTGTGCGCGCCCCCCGGCACTCCCGCACAGGATCCTGCCTCCCTCTGACGAAGATCCACCATCAATGGCCGCCCACCCACCCACCTCCCTGCAATGGCTCCCACCAACGATCGGCACCATCAATGGCCGATGCAGAGAGGGCCACAGAGTGTCTCTTTCTCTGCATCGGATGCCTAAAAAATGTTATTGCAGGATGTCTCAATATCGAGGCATCACTGCAATAACATGAAATCAACTGGAAGCGATCAGGATACGTCGTTGGTCGTTAACGACCGTTTTTTGTACTGTACGTCGTTGGTCATTAAGGAGTTAAAGGGATATGAAAATAAAAATTAAACCTGCATGAGTGATATAGAGTATGTGAGTTTAAGACACTTTTAAATTCACTTTTGGTATCCTTTATTGAAAACAATATATACATATCCTCAACAATGCTGGCTGGTGATTGGTGGCTAAACATATTTGTCTCTTTTCAATGGCTTACCAGATGTGTTCTGTTACCTAGTAGTGCATTACTCAGTCTGGAGTGGACTTTAGTTATGTGTTTAATCCATTTGCTGTTGTTAAGCACATAGTTATATCCAAGCAATAGTGCAATAATAAAATGCTCTAACATATAAGACAATTTTCTTTTTGAACTTTTATATCCCTTTAACAATATAATCTTTCCCTTTTTCCACTGTTCATAGAAGAGGACAAATTGATATCAGATTTCTAAAAGTCGAATTTGAATTTCACATTTGACAAGAAACATTTTTAAATACACCTTTTCTGAGGACACTGGGATTTTTTTTTTGTTGGTAGTTAAATTACTGTAAATGAGATCACAATAAATAATTACATTGTGGTGCTTTTTCTATGCATAATTAAACAGGCTTTGTGGAAATGCATTTTGAAAATGTATTTTAAAATGTATTACAGGTTATTTTGTTGTTGTTTTTGTTTTGTTTTCTTGTAAAACACGTTTCTGTATTCTTGTTTTTTTTTTATGCTCATGGGGCTGGTCACTTTGCACCAACTAGTAAGGGGTAGATTTATCAAAGCAAGTTGCCTGTAATTACAGGCAAAATAACGCATATGCATCAATCGCCATATTTATGAAAGCAATCTGCGCTTATAATGGCGCAAATCTGAAAGAAACTTCTTCGCACTCCGCTTGCATTCGCCTAGGTGCACGGGCGCTCTCCCGAGTGCACTAATATACATTAGTAATAGGCGTAATTTTACAGGCTGACCTACAAATATGCCCAGCTTCTTATTTATCATTGCTTTGCACCGATAGGGAACTGAAATTTCTCCTTAAATTGTGTGTTCTATATTTTGCTATACAGACTGAGGCGAACACCATTATCATACATGCTTTTACATCTTGTAATGCATTACTTTCTTCTTTTAACTCCTTTTTCAAAGGCTCGGCGCCAAGAAAAGACTGTTATTGCCAGAAATATGAGCTTCCACAGGAGTATACGGGTACCAAGAGTTTTATATATATATATCGATATATTAATATATTGATTTTTGTGATATTAACAATATATGGCAAAAACAGCACGGAAACATTATGTAATATAAATATGCGCAAAATAGATACCTAAAAATGCTTTTTATCATAATCAAGACATGGCGGCATAAATATTTATAGGGATGTCCTGTGATAAATAGGGAGTAAATGCTTTTTCCGACAGGCGAAATTTATCATTATTACGCCCCAGCTCGCCTTTTACTAAAGGCGCAAAATTACATCTTTTTTTTTTATAAATTCAGGCGTACATGTGCGCTTCTCCGGAGGCGAGCTGGGGCACAGTTACAGGCAAAGCACATACAGAGTTTGCCTAACCTTTGCTAAATCTACCCCTAAGCAGTGAGATCTATCAGGCCTTAAGGCCTAGTTGCACTTCCTCTTAGTTTAACGGGATAGGAAAGGCAAAATTAGGCTTGCATTATTCAGATAGAGCATGTAATTAAAAAAAAAAAACACCTTTAAATTCAATTTTATTTTAACGTTTACTTTGTTCTCTTGGAATCCTTTGTTGAAATGTAATATTTATATACCCTAGACTTCTGGGAGCTAGCTGGTGATTGTTGCTTCTTCAAAGCATACCAAGGGAATTAAGGGTTTAAAATGGTATTCTCTATCTGATTCATGAAAGAAAATGTTTGGATTTTATGTCCTTTTTTAAAAAAAGCTTTAAATGGACATTAAAACCACATTGATGCACATGACAAGCATATAACAGCACATAGGCGCATAATAAGCACTGTTTGTTATGTAGGGGGCTCACCGATTAAACGCTGTTTTCCGCGAACCCCCCGCACTACAGGCCTGGGATCGTTGGTGGCCTAGTCGTGGAAGTCTGGGAGTGCTGAGAACGTCACCACATACGCAAGTGGTGACATCACAAAGGGGCTGGAACAGGATGCACCAGTAGCTGCAAGGGCGCTAGATGGGGCGAGGTTCTTCAAAACCCTCAATCTCAACTCCCTTAGCAGCACTAAACCTCCAAGACCCCTCCTTTGAAAGAGAATCACCTGCTCTTTAAAATGGTGGTGGCAGTAATAGAAAGCAGATGTTTTAAAAAATAAATTTAAAAAACACATATGGATTTGCTTAGGGATGTTTCATTATATGAACAATAATTTAAAAAAATCTAGTAAGTCTAGAGATCATAATAAAGTTTATTTTCTAGTAGACACGTCCCCCTCTTAAAAATTAATTTTTGTCTGTATGGTCAGTTGATCATTGTGGTAACAGTGAACACCTTGCAAGAAAAAAGTTCAAAATTGGCTCAGCACTGGGGTAAAAAAAGGCTTAGCAGCAAAAGGGTTAAACATTTTGCAATGTTCTTATAATAACACATTTGCTTCACTCTCTTGGTAACCTTTGTTGAAGGAGCAGTAATGCATTACTGGGAGCTTGCTGAACTCACTACTTCTGGGGAGCCAATTAGAAGAGGCATATGTGTGCAGCCACCAATCACCAGCTAACCCCCAGTAGTGCATAGCTGCTCATGAGCCTACCTAGGTATGCTTTTCAACAAAGGATACCAAGTGTACAAAGTACATTAGATTAGTATTAGATGTGAATTGAGAAGTCTCTTAAAATTGTATGCTCCATCGGAACCATGAAAGTTTAATTTTGAGTTTAATGTTTTTTAGCATGTTCAAATAGTGTTCTTTCATATACTTAAATGGACAGAAAAGTCAAAATTAAACTTGCATGATTCAGATAGACCGTGCAATTTTAAGACACTTTTAAATTTACTTCTATTTTCAAATGTGCTTCGTTCTCTTGACATTCCTTGTTGAAAAAGAATATGCACATATCCTACACTGGTGGGAGTTAATTGCTGATTGCTGCCTGCACACATTTGTCTCTTGTGATTGGCTAACTAGATGTGTTCAGATAGCTGCCCGTAGTGCAATGCTGCTCCTTCAGCAAAGAATAACAAGAGAATTAAGCAAATTTGATAATAGCGGTAAATTGGAAAGTTATTAAAAATTGCATGTTCTTTCCTAATCATAAAAGAACATTTTGTGGTTTCCTGTCCCTTTAATATATATTAATTTTTACAGTTTTCTGTTTATTCAATAGAATCTTCAACAAGTTTTATGTATTTTCTTTTGTTACATAATAACAGAATGGAAAGAATCTATAGTTAGATAATATCAGTCTCCCTGAATGTCACCTCTCATTCAATGTTTAAGGAGCACAAAATGTACTGGCACAATAAGGACTCTGACCAGTGTTGGCAAAAGGAAGCGATGTAAATCTTTCCCTGGCAAGTTCATCTCAAATGAAGAAAATGTATTTCAAAGCCTCAGCCAACACGTTCACTAGAGGGCTATTTATTGGCAGGTCCTTAGCGAATATACCTATAGTTTTATTACTCCTTGCATAACAGTAACAAGAGCTTACGGCTCAGCCCTTAACCTCTAAGAAGGGTTATTTAATTAGAATCTGAAAGAAAATGAAAGTTAGTCTCGTTAGGCAAACATTGCCACCTGGCAAAGTAACAGCTTGATGTATCTAATTTTGTAATTAGTCCTTACAAACTGAGTTTTGTTAGCTTTCTTCACGCAGTCTAAATCAAACCAATCTTGGGTAGTTCTTTAATTAAGAAAGACAAACTGCATTTCTTTGGAACTGTTAGACATTTAGCTAGGAGCAACTTCAGTAGAGTATAACAGCTTGCATTGTAAGTGCTGGAGTCTTCCTGCTGAGGATGTTGAATACAGCTTTCAATGACAGACATTACTATATTTTTATGAAGGTATGGTTAAAGACTGTTTAAGAAAAAAAAACACACACACGTTATACTGTAATATCAATATGACTATGGATTCTGTCTATTAAAGAACCACTAAACACAGAAGAATATCATAATCAATAAATGCACAATAAAGAGACAATGCAAAATCACTTGGTTTAAATTTCAAATGTCAGTTACTTGCATTTTCCTTCCTAATACATCATGTGACAGCAATCAGCCAATCACAACATGTATATATGTATATCCTGTGACTTTTGCACATGCCCAGTAGGAGCTGATGCCTCAGTTAATGTGCTTATAAAAAGATTGTGCAGATTTAATAATGGAAATGCATTGGAAAGTTTTTTTAAATTGTGTGATCTATCTGAATCATGATAAATTTTGACTTGACTGTCCCTTTAATTGAACATAAGCCCCTAAAATGTATTTCATGATTCAGAAAGGGCATACAATTTTAAACAAATCACTGGTATCTAGCTGAACGCAATTGGTGAGCCAATAAAATACGTATATATGTACAGCCACCAATCAGCAGCTAACTCCCCCCTCACACATACCTCAGTCTAACGTATAGCCAAGCAAAATGAGGTAAGAAAAAGGAATAAGAGCCATAAAAAGAGCAGGGAAAAAAGATGTGCTAAAGAAAATACTAAACCCCAAAACAAAGGGTGTGGTCTCACCACACGAAAGAAAGAACTTTATCAGGTAATTGTAAATTATGTTTTCTTTCATACAAGTGGTGAGAGTCCACGACCCATTACTCCAGGGGACTAATACCCAAGCTGTGGAGTCCAGGGGTAATAACATAAAGGTAGAGATTTAAAAAAAAACACATCTGTTTTCACTGAGAAAATAAATCCACAACCCCACAAAAACCCAACAAGGGCAAACATTCTACCAAAGGCTTCCCCAGAAGAAGCAAAAACATCAAAATTGTAGAATTTAGTAAAAATATGCAAAGAAGACCAATTGGCTGCTTTGCAAATTTGGTCAACTGAAGCCTCATTCTTGAAAGCCAAAGAATTTACGACTGACCTAGTTGAATGAGCAGTAATCCGTTGTGGTGGAGGCTGACCTGCCTCCAAGTAAAACCTTGTGAATCAAGAGTTTCAAACAAGAGGCAAAAGAAACAGCAGAAGCTGTCTGTCCTTTTCTAGCACCAGAATAAAGAAATAACAAGCTAGAAGTCTTTCTAAAGTCCTTAGTAGCATCAATATAATATTATCCATAAACAAGATAAGGAGGATCACAAGAAAGAGCAGATAAATCGGAAACTCTTCTAGCAGAAGAGATAGCCAAAATGAATAAAACCTTTCAAAAAGAGCAGCTTAATATCCACCTTATGCATAGGTTAAAAAAGGGAGCCTGCAAACCCCTTAAAGGGACAGTGTACACCAATTTTCATATAACTGCATGTAATAGATGCTACCATAAAGAAGAATATGCAAATATACTGATCCAAAAATCCAGTATAAAACATTTTAAAAATTTACTTTGAAGCTCCTAGTTTAGCACTGTTGATGAGGTATAGCTGAGACACCCAGTGATAGGGGCTGGGAAAGCAGAAAGAGCAGACACTCCCTCCCCCCCCCTCCTTCCCTGCATATGAAAAGACAGATAATGCAAAGAATAGCAGCAAGAACTGGGTCTACATCTGATACTTTGGGGCTTGGTTAGGAGTCTGAAAATCAGCACAATATTATTAAAAAATAAGCAAAACTATACATTGTTATAAAAACACTCCCAAATGGGTTATGTAAAAGGATCATCTACAAAACATTTATGCAAAGAAAAATCTAGTGTGCAATGTCCCTTTAACACCAGGATAAGATTCCATAGAAGAATAGCAATTTTCCAATTAAATAAAACAGAAAGAACACAAATCTGCCCCTTCAAAAAACTGGTAGATAAGTCCTTATCCAGACCATCCTATAAGAACTGCAAAATCCTAGGATTTCTAAAAGAATGCCAAGAAAAACCATGATCTATACACCAAGAAATAATGGCCTTCCAGACCTTATGATAAATCTTTCTAGTTACAGGCTTGCAAGCCTGAATTAAGGTTTCAATCACTGAATCAGAGAAACCTCTATGTCTAAGAACTAAACATTAAATTTCTATGCCATCAAGTTCAGAGACCCGAGATCCAAATGGAGAATTTGAAGGTCTGACTGCAGAGAAAGAGGCCAAGGCAGCTGGACATCTGAACTAGATCTGCATACCAAATCCTGCAAGGCCAAGCAGGGGCAATCAGAATTTCTCTAGGCTTATCATGGAGAAAGAGGAGGAAACAGATAAGCAAGCTGAAATGCCCAAGGAGCTACTAGAGCATCCACAAACTCTGCTTGAGAGTCCCTGGACCTCACAGAGTACCTGGGAAGTATGTTGTTCAAACGAGATGCCATCAGATCTGAGAAAGTCTGCTTCCCAGTTGTTCACTTCTGGAATATGAATTGCAGAGACTAGACAGGAATTGATTTCTGCCTATGATAGCATATGAGACACTTCCCTTGTGGCTAGGGAACTGTGAGTCGTCGTCGTCCCCCCCCGATTGTTGACATAAGCCACTGCTGTTACATTGTCTGTTTGAAAATGGAGATCAGACTCTCTTTTCAACAGGGGCCAACCCTGAAGAGCCCTGTAAATAGCACAGAGTTCTAGAACATTTATTGTCAACCTTGCCTCTCAATGATTCCAAACTCTCTGTGCTCTCAGAGACCCCCAAAACAGCTCCCCAACCTGAAAGACTTGCATCTGTAGTGATCACAGTCCAGGTAGAATGAGCAAAAGAAGCACCCTGAATAATAAAATGAGCAAGTGGATTTGCATCTGAAGCTGCAAGCATGAGACCCAGAACTTCCATACAAAAAGCAACAGAGGGGAAAGAGAGAGACTGGAGGTTACATTTCTCTTGTAAGGTGTATCCAGTCCACGGATTCATCCTTTACTTGTGGGATATTCTCCTTCCTAACAGGAAGTGGCAAAGAGAGCACACAGCAGAGCTGTCCATATAGCTCCCCCTCTAGCTCCACCCCCCAGTCATTCTCTTTGCCGGCTCTAAGCAATAGGGTCCCTCTCGGAAGGGTAAAGTGAATGTGGTGTTAGATTTGTAGTTTTTGTTCTACAAGCAAAAGTTTGTTATTTTAAATGGTACCGGTGTGTACTATTTACTCTCCAGCAGAAAAGAGATGAAGATTTCTGCAGAGAGGAAGATGATTTTAGCATGTTGTAACTAAAATCCACTGCTGTTCCCACACAGGACTGAGGAGTACAAGAAAACTTCAGTTGGGGGGAACGGTTTGCAGGTTAGGCTGCAATAAGGTATGTTTCAGTCATTTATTTCTAGACAAGACTGTGATAATGCTAGAAAAGGACTGATAAGATCTCCATGAGGGAAGGGTAAGCTGTATTCAGAGACTAAGTATGGAATTACAAGCTTACATAACAGGGCAAATTTATGCTGGTTGGCACTATTTTATGGCAAGTTGACACTTTTTTATGGCAAACGGTTTTTACTTATAAAGATCGTTTTTGAGACACTTAGAAGGTCCCTTTGGGTTTCTTTCAGGGGTTGTTACCCACATGGCTAATATTATTACTCTTAGGAGTGTTTCTTTAGGCCTCACAGCACCGGAGTAAGGTGGGAGGGGCCTAATTTCATGCCTCAGATGCGTAGTTAGATTGACTAGATCACATGGTGGCTCCTGCTACAGTTTGAGGACCCATAAGAAGCTTTTTCCCCATAAATCTGACTCCTAAGGGAAGGTAGGGCCACAGCAGAGCTGTGGCAAGGTGCTATCGATTTTTTTGCTAGTTGTGCAATCTTACCAATGCTTTAGGT
Organism: Bombina bombina; assembly: GCF_027579735.1. Taxonomy (NCBI): domain Eukaryota; kingdom Metazoa; phylum Chordata; class Amphibia; order Anura; family Bombinatoridae; genus Bombina; species Bombina bombina. The sequence continues at coordinate 91,935,953 of NC_069504.1, forward strand.
ACATACTGTGAAAATTTCAGAAAGTTTAGTGCATTTTTCACTGTTTTGGAAAATTGTGTGCACAGTAACGTTTTTTTTGCAAAGTGTGTTTTTGCTTGATTAATGTGATTTCTAAGCCTGTTTGTCTTACTACTAGTCTGTTAAACATGTCTGTCACCAAGGAAAATCCTTGTTCAATGTGTTTAGAAGCCATGGTGGAACCCCCTCTCAAAATGTGTCCCACGTGTACTGATATGTCTATACATTTTAAAGACCATATTGTTACACTTAAAAATGTGGCCCAAGATGATTCTCAGTCAGAAGGTAATGAGGTTAGCCCGTTGACCTCTTCCCAAGTGTCACAACCAGTTACGCTCAAGCGACGCCTAGCACCTCTAGCGCGTCTAACTCTTTTACCTTACAAGATTTGGCGGCAGTTATGGATAATACCCTCTCAGTATTTTTATCTAAGCTGCCCGTGTTACCTGCAAAGCGTGATAGCTCTGTTTTAAGAACAGATTATGAGCATTCTGATGCTTTAGTAGCCGTATCCGATATACACTCACAACGCTCTGAAATGGGGGCGAGGGATGTGCTGTCTGAGGGAGAAATTTCCGATTCGGGAAAGGTTGCTCCTCAGACAGACTCAGATACGTTGGCTTTTAAATTTAAACTAGAACACCTCCGCTTATTGCTCAGGGAGGTATTAGTTACTCTGGATGACTGTGACCCTTTGGTGGTTCCAAAGAAATTGTGTAAAATGGACAAGTACCTAGAAGTTCCTGTTTACAATGATGTGTTCCCGGTCCCTAAGAGGATTGCGGATATAGTAACTAGGGAGTGGGATAGACCAGGTATTCCGCTTGTTCCCCCTCCTGTTTTTAAGAAGATGTTCCCCATATCTGACACCACACGGGACTCGTGGCAGACGGTCCCTAAGGTGGAGGGGGCTGTTTCTTCACTTGCTAAATGCACAACCATAACAATTGAGGACAGTTGTGCTTTTAAAGACCCTATGGATAAAAAGTTAGAGGGTTTACTTAAGAAAATTTTTGTTCATCAAGGTTTTCTTCTCCAACCTATAGCGTGCATTGTTCCTGTAACTACTGCAGCTGCTTTCTGGTTCGAGGCGCTGGAAGATGCGCTCCAGACGGAGACCTCATATGAGGATATTATGGACAGAATTAAGGCTCTTAAGCTGGCTAATTCTTTTATCACAGATGCCACTTTCCAACTAGCTAAGTTAGCGGCAAAGAATTCAGGTTTCGCCATTCTGGTGCACAGGGCGCTATGGCTCAAGTCCTGGTCGGCCGATGTGTCGTCAAAATCCAAACTGCTGAACATCCCTTTCAAAGGAAAGACCCTTTTTGGGCCTGAATTGAAAGAGATTATCTCAGAAATCACTGGGGGAAAAGGCCATGCTCTCCCTCAGGACAAGTCCTTTAAGACAAAGAACAAACAAAATAATTTTCGTTCCTTTCGAAATTTCAGGAGCGGTCTCGCTTCATCCTCCCCTGCTGCAAAGCAAGAGGGTAACACTTCACAACCCAGGGCAGCCTGGAAACCTTACCAGGGCTTGAACAAGGGTAAACAGGCCAAGAAGCCTGCAGCTGCCTCCAAGACAGCATGAAGGGGTAGCCCCCGATCCGGGACTGGATCTAGTAGGGGCAGACTCTCTCTCTTCGCTCAGGCCTGGGCAAGAGACGTACACGATCCCTGGGCCTTAGAGATTGTATCCCAGGGATATCTTCTAGAATTCAAGGACTCCCCTCCAAGGGGAAGGTTCCATATTTCTCGTCTGTCTACAGACACGACAAAGAAAGAGGCGTTCTTACGCTGTGTAGAAGACCTACATACAATGGGAGTGATCCACCCAGTTCCAATTGTGGAACAAGGGCTGGGGTTTTACTCAAACCTGTTTGTGGTTCCCAAAAAAGAAGGAACTTTCAGACCAATCCTGGATCTCAAAATTCTAAACAAATTCCGCAGAGTCCCATCATTCAAGATGGAGACCATTCGGACAATCTTACCAATGATCCAGGAGGGTCAATATATGACTACCGCGGATCTAAAGGATGCGTATCTAAACATTCCTATCCACAAAGATCATCACCAGTTTCTCAGGTTTGCCTTTCTGGACAAGCATTTTTAGTTTGTGTCTTTCCCTTTCGGGTTGGCCACTGCTCCCAGAATTTTCACAAAGGTGCTAGGGTCCCTCCTGGCGGTGCTAAGACCGTGGGGCATAGCAGTGGCGCCTTATCTAGATGACATCTTAATTCAGGCGTCAACTTTCCAAAGAGCCAAGTCTCACACGGAAATCATAGTGGCCTTTCTGAGGTCTCACGGGTGGAAGGTGAACATCAAAAAGAGTTCTCTCTCCCCCCTCACAAGAGTTCCCTTCCTATTAACACTAATAGACTCGGTAGAAATGAAAATATTTCTGACGGAGGTCAGAAAGTTAAAACTCTTAACTACTTGCCGAGCTCTTCATTCCATTCCTCGGCCGTCTGTAGCTCAGTGCATGGAGACAATCAGACTAATGGTAGCGGCAATGGACATAGTCCCTTTTGCACAGATACACCTCAGACCACTGCAACTATGCATGCTCAATCAGTGGAATGGGGATTATGCAGATTTGTCTCCTCAAATACAGTTGGACCAGGGGACCAGAGATTCTGGTGGTTGTCTCAGGATCACCTGTCTCAGGGAATGTGTTTCTGCAGACCAGAGTAGATCATCGTAACGACCGATGCCAGTCTGTTGGGCTGGGGTGCTGTCTGGGACTCCCTGAAAGCTCAGGGCTTATGGTCTCGGGAAGAAGCTCTTCTCCCGATAAACATTCTGGAACTGAGGGTCGATATTGAATGCTCTTCAGGCATGGCCTCAGCTAGCTGCGGCCAAATTCATCAGATTTCAGTCGGTCAACATTACGACTGTAGCTTACATCAACCATCAAGGGGGAACAAGGAGTCCCCTAGCAATGATGGAAGTAACCAAAATAATAAGGTGGGCGGAGGATCACTCTTGCCACCTCTCAGAAATTCACATCCCAGGAGTAGACAACTGGGAAGCGGATTTTCTAAGTCGTCAGACTTTTCATCTGGGGGAGTGGGAACTCCACCCGGAGGTATTTGCCCAGCTGACTCAGCTATGGGGCACTCCAGAATTGGATCTGATGGCATCCCATCAGACTGCCAAACTTCCTTTTTAAGGGTCCAGGTCCCGGGATCCCCAGGCGGTGTTGATAGATGCTCTAGCAGTGCCTTGGTCCTTCAATCTGGCCTATGTGTTTCCACCGTTTCCTCTCCTTCCTCGTCTGGTTGCCAGAATCAAGCAGGAGAGGGGGGGCGTCGGTAATTCTAATAGCACCTGCGTGGCCACGCAGGACTTGGTATACAGACCTAGTGGACATGTCATCCGTTCCACCATGGACTCTACCAATGAGGAAGGACCTTCTACTTCAAGGTCCTTTCAAACATCCAAATCTAATTTCTCTGCGTCTGACTGCTTGGAGATTGAACGCCTAATTCTATCTAAGCGTGGTTTCTCTGAGTCGGTTATCAATACCCTGATTCAGGCTAGAAAGCCTGTCACCAGGAAAATCTACCATAAGATTTGGCGAAAATATCTTTGTTGGTGCGAATCCAAGGGCTACTCATGGAGTAAGATTAGGATTCCCAGGATATTGTCTTTTCTCCAAGATGGATTGGAGAAAGGATTGTCAGCTAGTTCCTTAAAAGGACAGATATCTGCTTTGTCTATTCTTTTACACAAACGCCTGGCGGAGGTACCAGACGTTCAAGCGTTTACTCAGGCTTTAGTCAGAATCAAGCCTGTTTATAGACTTGTGGCTCCGCCATGGTGTCTGAATTTAGTTCTTTCAGTTCTGCAAGTGGTTCTTTTTGAACCTTTACATTCCATAGATATTAAGCTTTTATCTTGGAAAGTTTTGTTTTTGGTAGCTATCTCTTCTGCGCGAAGAGTTTCAGAGTTATCTGCTTTACAGTGTGACTCACCTTACTTGGTGTTCCATGCAGATAAGGTAGTTTTGCGTACCAAACCTGATTTTCTTCCTAAGGTTGTGTCTAATAAGAATATTAACCAGGAAATTGTTGTTCCTTCTCTATGTCCTAATCCTTCGTCAAAGAAGGAACGTCTGTTACACAATCTTGATGTGGTTTGTGCTTTAAAGTTCTATTTACAAGCAACTAAGGATTTCAGACTAACAACTTCTTTGCTTGTTATCTATTCTGGTAAGAGGAGAGGTCAAAAGGCGACCGCTACCTCTCTTTCCTTTTGGCTGAAAAGCATCATCCGTTTGGCCTATGAGACTGCTGGCCAGCAGCCTCCTGAAACAATTACTGCTCATTCTACCAGAGCAGTGGCTTCCACATGGGCTTTTAAAAATGAGGCTTCTGTTGAACAGATTTGTAAGGCAGCAACTTGGTCTTCGCTGCATACTTTTTCCAAATTTTACAAATTCGATACTTTTGCTTCTTCTGAGGCTATTTTTGGGAGAAAGGTTTTACAATCAGTGGTGCCTTCCGTTTAAGGTACCTGTCTTGTTCCCTCCCTTCATCCGTGTCCTAAAGCTTTGGTATTGGTATCCCACAAGTAAAGGATGAATCCGTGGACTGGATACACCTTACAAGAGAAAACAGAATTTATGCTTACCTAATTACTTTCTCTTGTGGTGTACCCAGTCCATGGCCCGCCCTGTCATTTTAAGACAGGTGTTTTTTATTATTAAACTACAGTCACCACTGCACCCTATGGTTTCTCCTTTTTCTTCCTAACCTTCGGTCGAATGACTGGGGGGTGGAGCTAGAGGGGGAGCTATATGGACAGCTCTGCTGTGTGCTCTCTTTGCCACTTGCTGTTAGGAAGGAGAATATCCCACAAGTAAAGGATGAATCCGTGGACTGGATACACCACAAGAGAAAGTAATTTATCAGGTAAGCATAAATTCTGTTTTTTTCTTTCATGATTTAGAAAGATCATGTAATTTTAAACAACTTTCTAATTTATGTCTATTATTTAATTTGCTTCATTCTCTTGATATTCCAAGCTAAAAAGCATATCTAGATAGGCTCAGTAGCTGCTGATTGGTGGCTGCACACAGATGCCTTGTGTGTTTGGCTCATCCATCTGCATTGCTATTTCTTCAACAAAGGATATCTAAAGAATGAAGCAAATTAGATAATCAAAGTAAATTGGAATATTGCTTAAAATTGTATTCTCTATCTGAATTATGAAAGAAAAAAATTGGGTTTACTGACTCCTTTAAGACAAGCTGACACCAAGTTTAACCTTCTCTGCTCTGTTAGAGATAGACTCATGGAGACTGAATCTATTTGAAATCCTAAAAAGTTACCTTTGTTTGAGGAACCAAAGTACTCTTTGGAAAATTGATCCGCCAACCATGTTGTTGAAGAAACAACAACAGTCTGTTGGTATGAGATTCTGCTAAAGGTAAAGATGGAGCTGGAAACAAGATATCGTCCAGGTAGGGAAACACTGCTATACCCTGAGCTCTGATCACAGACAATAGGGCACCCAGAACTTTTATGAATATTCTTGTAGCTGTAGCCAGAACAAATGGTAGAGCAACAAACTGAAAATGCTTGTCCAGAAAGGCAAACCTCAGAAACTGGTAATGTTCCCTTTGTATTGGAACATGAATATAAGCATTATTTAAATCAATTGTTTACATAAACTGACCTTGCTGGACAAAAGGCAGAACACTATTTTGAAAGGAAGAATTCTTACAAACTTGTTCAGAGCTTTCAGATCCAGGACTGGTCTGAAAGTACCATCTTTTTTTTTTGGAACAATGAAGAGATTTGAATAAAATCCCATTCCCTGTTCCTGCAAACTCCTATTGTTTCCACATCTGAAACTGACAGGAAAAATGCTCGAACCTTTAAGAGATTTCTTGGAACATTGAACAGAAAAAAACTTCCTTAGGGAGACCTTGTTCTTAAATCTATCCAATAACCCTGGGAGACTATATTCAGAACCCAGGGATCTGGAACAGACTGAAACCAAGCTTCCTGAAAAAAAGCATAATTAACCCCCAACCAGAGCCGCTGGATCAGGGGCTGCACCTTTTTGCAGATTTGTTAGTAGGATAGAGACGAGAGGTGCTTTACTTCTGAGAAGAGGAATCAACATTTTGTTCCTTATTCTGATGAAAGGAAAGATATTGATTAGAAGTTTTAGATATCCCTTTAGAATTTTTGTCTTGAGGAAGAAAAGCCCCTTTACCTCCAGGAACAGTAGATACTATAGAATCTAAATCAGAAGCAAACTGTTTCTTTCCCTGAAAAGTAAGAAAGCTAGCAAGGACTGCCAAAGATATGCGTTTTATATTGATCTTCATAATATCAAACACAGCATCACAAATAGGAGCATTATCACTTTTGAGTAAGCCCAAATGATTTTCACTAGCAGAGTCACCAAAACACTGTTCTGGAAGACTGGATAACAAGTAAGTTGAAGCCGCAGCCATATCAGCAATAGAAATAGCTGGGCTAAGCAAATACCCTGCTTGTAAAAAAGGCCCTTTTATGAAAAGTCTCTAATTTTCTATCCATGGGTCATTAAAAGAAGTACTGTCTTTCAAAGGGATAGTAGTACACTTAACCGGAGTGGAAATAGCGCTGTCAACGTTAAGAACACAATTCAACACAGCAGCAGGTAAAGGATATAACTTTTTAAACCTTGCAGAAGGATTAAATTACCTACCTGGCTTAGACCATTCCCTAGAAATCATGTCAGAGACAGCATCAGGGATAGGAAATACCTCAGGGAGTTTAACAACAGTCTTAAAAACTGAATTTAAATTATTTAAAGGCTTATATTTAGAAACCTTAGACTCTTTAACCTCTAATGTAAGTAAAACCTTTTTCAAAAGTGAACGGATATGTTAAATTTTAAACAAAAAAGAGGAAGTATCAGGTTCAATGTCAGAAGAAGACTCCTCATCACCAGAGGAAACGTCACCTTCTGAAGACATAACAGTATCCTTGACTTCAGGAGACATAGTAATAGTAGAAGGTAAAATATGAACTGACTTTTTACGCTTACTTGAAGACGGGAGAGCAGCCAATGCCTCCGAAACGGCAGCTTTGATGAGATTCTCCATACTGGGTGGTAAAAATTCAGCATTCTCCTGTAATGAGCCAAAAGAAGGAGCAGTAATACCCATGGAAGCAGCATTAGCATTTTTAAACATTAGTAACATAAATAAGCTGGAGGAGTGCTTTTTTACAATAAACACACTTAAAGGGACAGTCTACACTAAAATTGTCATTGTTTAAAAAGATAGATAAATCCTTTACTACCCATTCCCCAGCTTTGCACAACTAACATTGATATATTAATATACTTTATAACATTTAAACCTCTAAATTTCTGCCTCTTTCTTAGCCACTACAGACAGCCTCTTATCACATGTTTTTGTATTTGCTTTTCACAACAGGAGACTGCTTGTTCAGGTGGGCCATATAGATAACATTGTGCTCACGCACAAGGAGTTATTTAAGAGTTAGCACAACACAGTACTAAATGCAAATCAATAGATAATAAATAAAAAGTCATGTGATCAGGGGGCTGTCACAAGATGCTTAGATACAAGGTAATCACAGAATATAAATAATGTACCCCTCCTAAAGAAGCTTTAAAAAATGTATAGGTACAATGCACACTAAGCCAAACTGCAAAACAAAGCAGGAGACATATAAACTTCACATCCAAAGCCTAGAAAATGTTCAGCAGTGTGAAATAATGCACACAAAAAAATTCACAGCTATAAGGGAAATAAGCATGCCAAAACCTGATGTACGCAAGACCAAACATCCCAATATGCGTTATCCAGCCGAAGTGAGAAAAAGTGAAAAGGATCTAAAAAGACGTGCACTATCCCGACACCTGTTAAACTATTGTGCTCTGTCCCAAAGCGCATAGACCTATAGGCCTACGCACAAAATTTAATCGAAGAGTGCCAAAAAACCCAAATGTGCGCAAATCCGCAAGGGAAATAGATTCTGTCCCAGGGCCATATATATTAATATATATATATAAACTATAAATGCCCTTAACAAGGCTATCGATTGTCTAAATGTTAAAAAATTATACTTACCAATAGACTCTTGTCCACCAGCAAACAACCAGTAGACAGCCAAACCCATATCAGCAGAGGTTATGGAAAGGGAGTATATTGTAGATCCTTAAAAGGAGGTAAAAGACAAGTCTCTTCAGTCAATTATGGAGGGTCTGTGACAGATTTCCCATAAGGCGAAAAAGTAGAGCCATAAACCATACCCCATATACATCCCTCGGACAAACACTGAACTCTGAGGGGAAACCTGGCCTCAATATTGACTGAGAACCCTTCTCTCTGAAGAATCAAATGCACATCTTCATTCTTCGACCACCTCCAGTGGAGGCAGAGTAAAGACAGAGGTACATGTGAGGTCGAGAGGTTTTATAGAGCTCCTGGGTTTGAGAATCTTTGTCTCCTCCTAGTGGTACGGAAGAGTAATTCATACTCTCACCACCTGTATGAAATAAATGTATTTTTATTTGCCAGCCCCATGTCATGTGACAGCCCTCAGCCAATCACAAACGTATATACATATACACTATGAACTCCTGCACATGCTCAGCAGTAGCTGGTGCTTCATAAAGTGTGAATATCAAAAAACTGTGCACAATTTAATGATGGAAGTAAACTGGGAAGTCTGATAAAGATGCATGTTCCATCTGAATCATAAAAGTTTAAGTTTGACTTTAGTGTCTCTTTAAACAACTTTAATGTAAGCATTTTTTAGTTAAAATTTTCACACATCAAAATATGCATGATATAGAATTTATGTGGCGTTTTATATACTTTTAAGAAGAAGCCATATATGATTTTTTTTTTCTCCTGGTAAAGTCGTTTAAAGGCTAGTATAGCCCGCCATGCCCAGGGTGCACTTCAAATGCACAATACACTTTAAAACGATGGAAGACACTCACATTAATAATATTTGTTCTCCCAAATATTTTGGAATGGATTTTCGGGGAAATTAGTTTCCACAAATACTTGTCTGCTGCACTAATCATGGAACATTAGGATAATTTAAAGAAAATATATGAATACTCACAAATTTTGACAGTATTTATTTTCTTGGTGCATTAATTGAGATATTTGCATTTGTAACGAAAGGAATGCACATACCTAATACCTACATACAAATACACACACACATATACATTGATACACCCTGGGATGCTATTACCAAGTTCCATAGGTTTCATATTGTTGAACAAAGCTGAACATCTGGTTGACTATCAAGAAAACAAATGCTTTACAGCAGATGTTAGCAAGGTGAATGCGAACTGCTAAATTACGTCATCTTGAGCCATTCTCCAATTTACATTTTTTTAGCATAAGCAGGTAATCCTCTGTACCATATGGTTAATCTTAGTGTTTGCCTGTAATTCTAGCTAATATAATAAACTCAGTGGGATGCTATTATAACACAAAACCAACCTAATTTTGTAGATTAGTTCTAAAGAGCAATCTATTGTGCTTTAAAATCTGCAAGCATGTAATATGTTATTTAATACAATGACTTTCTGGGTATTTATTAAAGTTGAAGTAACAACTGACAGATATTTAAAAGAACAGTAAACACCTTCTGATTACAATATTTTTCTAAAAGATGAACATATCAACAGTGTAAATGTTATTAGAACATATTAAAGGAACAGGAAACCGCAAACATGTTATTCATGATTCGGATAGAACATACAATTTTAAACAACTTTCAAATTTACTTTTATTATCAAATATGCTTCATTTTCTTGCTATCATTTGCTGAAGGAACAGCATTGCACTACTGGCAGCTAGCTGAACATATCTAGTTAGCCAATCACAAGAGACAAATGTGTGCAGGCTCCAATCAGCAGGATATGTGTGTATTTATTTTCAACAATGGATAACAAGAGAACGAAGCACATTTGAAAATAGAAGTAAATTTAAAAGTGTTTTGAAATTGCATGCTATATCTGATTCTTGCAAGCTTAATTTTGACTTTCCTATCCCTTTAAGACCTTGTTTGCTGCAGTTGTTTTTAAATGGCTAAACACCACCGACCACTTTCCTTTTTGGAGGAGCCAATCTGAGTTTGAATCAGGAGAAGACAGAAATTGTCACTATTATTGTGTTAAAAAACATTTCCATTGTTTGTCTTCAACAGCAATGATAAGATAACAGACCTCAAATGAAATACAGATATGTGACAGGGATAATTGAAGGGGCATTGTACTGTTTGTTTGTTTTTTCTCCTTCAATATGTTTTCAATTATCCATTTTGCCTGTTTTTTACAGATAGCTCTTTTCCTTTTTTTTATTTTAAAAGCTGTTTTTGCCTGGTGTATCCCCACCTATAGTTGCTTTGCAAACAAACAGCTAGATGAGTGAAAAAGCATTGTTATGCTTCATAACGCTGCTTTTTCCCTAACGCCGCAATTACAAGTCTGGTAGGTATAGGTATACCGCACACCTTTTTGGCCGTCACGGAAAAAAGTCCTTTTTCAATGGGACTTCCATAGCGCCGGTATTACGAGTTTGCCTGGGAGGCCAAAAAGTGAGTGGTACACCCTATACTAACAAGATCCGTACCTCCATCTAAAGTCAGTAGTTATGTGTTTTACGTTACAAAGCTGTAGCATAAGACTCATAACTAAAGTGTCACAAAGTACACTAAACACCCATAAACTACCTATTAACCCCTAAACGGAGGCCCTCTCATATCGCAAATACTAAAATAAAATTATTAACCCCTAATTTAAAGATTATTAACCCCTTATCTGCCGTCCACCCACACTGCCGCTATAATAAACCTATTAACCACTAAACTGCAAGCCCCCCACAACGAAATATACTAAAATAAATTATTAACCCTTAAACCTCTGGCCTCCCACATCACTACATAAATATATTAACCCCTAAATCTAACCCTAATGTAACTCTAAGCCTCAGTCTAAACCTAACCCTAACACCTCCTAACTTAAATATAATTAAAATAAATCTAAATAAAACGTACAATTATTACCTAAATCATTCCTATTTAAAACTAAATACTTACCTATAAAATACAACCTAAGTTAGCTTCAATATTACTAATAGTTATATTGTAGCTATCTTAGGTTTTATTTTAAATTTCACAGGTAAGTTTGTATTTATTTTAACTAGGTAGACTAGTACCTAGTTAAAATAAATACAAAGTTACCTGTAAAATAAAACCTAACCTGACTTGCACTAAAACCATTACAATAAAATGAAATAAATTAAATTAATAAAATACAATTAACTAAATTAAAAAAAAATCAAAAAACACTAAATTACACAAAATAAAAAACGAAATTATCAAAAATAAAAATGAATTACTCCTAATCTAATAGCCCTATCAAAATAAAAAAGCCCAACCAAAATAAAAAAAAACCCTAGCCTACACTAAACTGCCAATGGCCCTTAAAAGGGCCTTTTGTGGGGCATTGCCCCAAATAAATCAGCTTTTTTACATAGCAATTAAAAATACAAACATCCCCCCCCCAACAGTAAAACACACCACCCACACAACCAAACCCGCTGCTATTCACTAGAATCTCATGAGACACATTTATTTGACAAATATGAAGTTCTTGACACCCAAGATAGATTTGTTATGACCGCTACTAGGACACAATTTTCGACGAGATATGGAGGTGTGAGTTTAACCGATCTATCTATTGGTGTATTTAAACACCAATCAGATGCGGTAGAAAATTCTATGTTACTATTTTATGAATGAAGTATCAGCTGTTTAATAGTTTCTAAGGCTGAACCAATACAAGAGTGAATGTCAGCGCAGACGCAGTGGGACCCTGAGGACGCTGAGAAGCGTATTTAATCCGTGGAGATTTTAAATTTGTAATGCACCTGAAGAAACGGTTTGTGACCGTGAAACGTCGTGTTACTGTTTTTAAATAAAGTCTTTTATCTTTATGAGACTTGCCACAGACTTTTACTATTTGAGTCATACATTCGTATTACCCTAGCTTTGTGACAGTCATACTTACCTTTGACACACATAGGGATCTGCCGGACCTGAGTTACATTAGACTCCCACACTGGTTGATACAGTGGAAAGGAAACAAGAAACCCAGAGAAGCCGTGCGGATACGCGGAACAGTTTGCTGGGCGACTGTAAGAGCCCAGAAGGCATTTGTAGCACTTATCAAGTGCCTTATATCTTGTAAGTACGGACCATTGGAGTGGGGATAGTACCTGACACCAATGATCCTGCACCATTGTGGCGCCTTCTTTTTTCTTCTCTTTAGGGGTTAATATATTTATGTAGTGTTAGTGATGTAGGAGGCCAGAGGTTTAGGGGTTAATAACTTTAGTATAGTGGCGGCGACATTGGGGGCGGCAGATTAGGGGCTAATAAGTGTAGGTAGGTGGCGGCGATGTTAGGCCAGTAGATTAGGGGTTAATAAATTGATGTAGGTGGCGGCGATGTTGGGGGCAGCAGATTAGGGGTTAATAACTGTAATGTAGGTGGTGGCGATGTTAAGGGCGGCAGATTAGGGGTTAATAACTGTAATGTAGGTGGCGGCGATGTTAGGGGTGGCAGATTAGGGGTTAATAACTGTATGTAGGTGGCGGCGATGTTAAGGGCGGCAGATTATGGATTAATAACATTATGTAGGTTGTGGCGATATCGGGGGCGGCAGATTAGGGGTGTTTAGACTCGGTTTTTATGTTAAGGTATTAGGTTTAAACATAACTTTTTCTTTCCCCATAGACATCAATGGGGCTACGTTACGGAACTTTTCATTCCGCGATCGCAGGTGTTAGGCTTTTTTTTGCCGGCTCTCCCCATTAATGTCTATTGGGAAACCGTGCACAAGCACGTCAAAACACTGCTTGTATTTGGGTGAGGTATGGAGCTCAACGCCACCATATCGCCCACACAAGCCGGGTTTTTTCAAACCTGTAATAGCAGCGCCATAGGGAGGTGAAATACCGCCGCTTTTGTGGCTGTCGTTAATTTCCCTATAGCGCTCAAAACTCGTAATCTAGCTGAAAGAGTACTAAACTGTTGAGATAAGATGAGGAGGATTTTGTGTAAACATAGACATATAAGCTAATGAGGTCTGCTCTCCCTGTAAGCTTAGCCCATTTAGTTGGGTTGTGGTTCAATTTTCATATAAGAAAATAAACTCAAAGGAGCAATTTTTTTATACATTTTAAACTCTGCAGCTGTAACAGTGTAAACACTTAAATGAAAAAACAATTTTATAGTACACTGTCCCTTTAAGATAGCAAAGCCTGCCATGTGCTCTTTTAGTTTTCAGGACTGGAAAATCAGCAATTTACAGACTTATATTACATGAGCATGAAAAGGGAAAATCAATAATAAAACGTTATTACAAAGTTGTTTTACTATGCACAATTTTACAAAGTCTCAAAGTGTTTATTGTCACTTTAAGAGATATTTTAAACAAATTCCCTTTTTTTAAATATGTATTTCACTCTGGATGCAAGAGTGCAAGTTGCATTTTTGGAATACATCCTTTCTGCTCCAGGTGAGGATACAGCCAGTGATTGGAGCATAATTACACATGCTCCTGATTGGCTCAGCTCATTTGGAGCAGTACGTAAGCACTACTGTGTATTTAAAGGGACCAGAAACACACTCGGCTAGATTACAAGTGCGTTAGGGTAAAAAAGCAGCGTTAAGAGGTCCTAATGCTGCTTTTTTTACGCCCGCTGGTATTATGAGTCTTGAAGGTTTAGGGTCACCGCACACTTCTTTGGCCTTACCGCAAAACGACTTACGTAAACTTCGTAAAGTCTTTTTTCTATGGGACTTCCATAGCGCTGGTATTACGAGTCTGTCCTGGGAGGCCAAAAAGTGAGCGGTACACCCTACCCTGTCAAGATCCCTAACGCATTTAAAAGTCAGTAGTTAAGAGTTTTATGGTACAACGCCGTAACATAAAACTCATAACTAAAGTGCTAAAAAGTACACTAACACCCATAAACTACCTATTAACCCCTAAACCGAGGCCCTCCCGCATAGCAAATACTATAATAAAATTATTAACCCCTAATCTGCCGCTCCAGACATCGCCGCCACCTACATTATATTTATGAACCCCTAATCTGCTGCCCCCAACATCGCCGACACCTACATTATATTTATTAACCCCTAATCTGCCGCCCCCAATGTTGCCACAACCTACCTACACTTTTTAACCCCTAATCTGCCACCCCCAACGTCGCCGCCACTATAATAAACATATTAACCCCTAAACCACCGCACTCCCGCCTCACAAACATTAGTTAAATATTATTAACCCCTAATCTGCCTTCCCTAACATCGCCGCCACCTACCTACATTTATGAACCCCTAATCTGCCGCCCCCAACGTTGCCGCCACTATATTAAAGTTATTAACCCCTAAATCTAAGTCTAACCCTAAACCTAACATCCCCTAACTTAAATATAATTTAAATAAATATTCCTATCATTAACTAAATAATTCCTATTTAAAACTAAATACTTACCTATAAAATAAACCCTAAGCTATCTACAATATAACTAATAGTTACATTGTAGCTATCTTAGGGTTTATTTTTATTTTACAGGCAAGTTTCTATTTATTTTAACTAGGTACAATAGTTATTAAACTATTTAATAACTACCTAGTTAAAATAAATACAAAAGTACCTGTAAAATAAAACCTAACCTAAGTTACACTAGCACCTAACACTACACTATAATTAAATAAATTAGCTAAATTAAATACAATTACCTAAATTAAATTAAATTAGCTAAAGTACAACCCCCCCCCCCACTAAATTACAGAAAATAATAAACAAATTACAGATATTTAAACTAATTACACCTAATTTAATAGCCCTATTAAAATAAAAAAGCCCTCCCAAAATAAAAAAAAACCCTAGCCTAAACAGTTAGCTCTTTTGCAGGCCCAAAGTCCCTAACCTAAAAATAAAACCCACCCAATACACCCTTAAAAAAAACCTAACACTAACCCCCTGAAGATCGACTTACCTGGAGAAGTCTTCATCCAAGCCAGACCGAAGTCCTCAACGAAGCCAGGAGAAGTCTTCATCCAAGTCGGGCGAAGTGGTCCTCCAGACGGGCAGAAGTCTTCATCCAGATGGCATCTTCTATCTTCATCCATCCGGCGTGGAGCGGGTCCATCTTCAAGTCATCCGACGCGGAGCATCCTCTTCATCCAGCGACTAAAGCTGAATGAAGATACCTTTAAGTGACATCATCCAAGATGGCGTCCCTTAGATTCTGATTGGCTGATAGAATCAGTCAATCGGAATTAAGGTAGAAAAAATCCTATTGGCTGATGCAGTCAGCCAATAGGATTGAAGTTCAATCCTTTTGATCCAATCAGCCAATAGGATTGAGCTCGCATTCTATTGGCTGTTCCCTTTTAAGGGCTGTTGGTAGTTTAGGTTAGGCTAGGGTTTTTATTTATTTTGGGGGGTCTTTTTTATTTTAATAGGGCTATTAGATTAGGTGTAATTAGTTTAAATATCTGTAATTTGTTTATTATTTTCTGTAATTTAGTGGGGTTTTTTGTACTTTAGCTTAATTTATTTTATTATAGTGTAGTGTTAGGTGTAATTGTAACTTAGGTTTTATTTTACAGGTACTTTTGTATTTATTTTAGCTAGATAGTTATTAAATAGTTAATAACTATTTAATAACTATTCTACCTAGTTAAAATAAATACAAACTTGCCTGTAAAATAAAAATAAACCCTAAGATAGCTACAATGTAACTATTAGTTATATTGTAGAAAGCTTAGGGTTTATTTTACAGGTAAGTATTTAGTTTTGAATAGGAATAATTTATTGTAATTATATTTAAGTTAGGGGGTGTTAGGGTTAGACTTAGGTTTAGGGGTTAATAACTTTAATATAGTGGTGGCGATCTTGGAGGCGGCAGATTAGGGGTTAATAAATGTAGGTAGGTTACGGCGACATTGGGGGTGGCAGATTAGGGGTTAATAAATATAATGTAGGTGTCAGCGATGTTGGGGGCAGCAGATTAGGGGTTCATAAGTATAATGTAGGTGGCAACGGTGTCCAGAGCGGCAGATTAAGGGTTAAAAATATAATGCAGGTGTCGGCGATGTCGGGGGCGGCAGATTAGGGGTTAATAAGTTTAAGATTAGGGGTGTTTAGACTCGGGGTTCATGTTAGGGTGCTAGGTGTAGACATAAATTTTATTTCCCCATAGGAATCAATGGGGCTGCGTTAAGGAGTTTTACGCTGCTTTTTTGCAGGTGTTAGACTTTTTCTCAGCCGGCTCTCCCCGTTGATTCCTATGGGGAAATTGTGCACGAGCACGTACGACCAGCTCACCGCTGACTTTAGCAGCGCTGGTATTGGAGTGTGGTAAGGAGCAAAATTTTGCTCAACGCTCACTTCTTGTCTTTTAACGTCGGGTTTCTGAAAACTGTTAATACCAACGCTGCAGGTAAGTGAGCGGTGAGGGAAAATTGCTCGTTAGCACCACATAGCCTCTAACGCAAAACTCGTAATTTGGGCCTTTGGGATTCACATAGAAAATGTGTAATAAAATTGCATTACACTTGCATTATTTATATATTTAATAATTTATTTGTATTTTTTTTTTTGTCTTTTCATAAAATTTAAATTTGAAAATGATGGATTTCCAATTCAGATAATTGTAACATCTGTTAGAAAAAACAGATATAAAATAGCTAAAATATCCCTTTAATCTAAAAAAAAGTCCTATAAAATGCCAACATTTTTAATACTTGTACATATTCATATATATTAAAGAAATATTATTTTTCATTTGTCTGTAAAAACTCAAGTACACTTAAAGCAAATACATGGTTAGACCATTTAGAGGATGTGTCTCTAATGTTGATGTTTTGCCTAGATTAAAAGAGTATTGAAATATTAAAGAGAAATGAAAGCCTAAATTAAACTTTCATGGTTCAGATAGACTATGAATTTTTAAAAGACTTCACAATTTACTTTGTTCTTTTGGTATCATTTGTTGAGAAACGTACCTAGTGTAGGCTCAGGAGCAGTAATGCACAACTGGGAGCTAGCTGGTGGATGCTGGCTACACATACTTGCCATTAGCTAACCAGATGTGATCAGATAGGTCTCAGTAGTGCATTGATGTTTTTGGATCTGACTTCTAGATTTATCATTATGCAAAAGTCTTATTTAAATGATTGATTCTTCAACTGATATTTATGAAACTGCTGATTCCTAAACCCTCTCTGCCAACTTAGATTTGGCAGATTATCATCACCCCTGTTGGTTGCATGAGAGCAAGGTGGGCAGCATTGCACGAGTGTTTCCTTGTGAAATTGTAAATATGGGGAACAAATATGCCCCACAATTTGCAATAAAATGCAGACAGGTTCACAACATGTGAACTCTGTCCATCTGCAAAGTAATAACATTAGCCATATGTGTGAAAAACTTTTGCAGGGCTAAACAGACAATTACATGCAAGCAACAGTGCAATATAAAAATATAAAACACAGATGTTTTTATGTCCCTTAAAAGTCATAAAAAAAGAATACTGAAAATCATTGTCATGTTTTCAGGCTAAACATGTTTATTCTGTTTATTTAGCTTTAAGGTATTGTACATTTCCCACATGATTATTTACGAGGTATTGTTATTTAAAGGGACAGTGTACACCAGAATTTTTATTTTTTAAAAATGATAGATAATTCCTTTATTACCCATTCCCCAGTTTTGTATAACCAACACAGTTATATTAATACACTTTTTACCTCTTTTATTACATTGTATCTAAGCCTTTGCAGACTGCCCCTGTTCTGGTAAGAGGGCGAACTTTGGAAAAGAGTGAACCATGTCACTTACTGTGACGTTACATCAGCTGTTTCACAAAACCTGAGTCTCCGTGCCTTCAATGTCATTGTGTTTCATGCACGAGCACGGAGACTCAGCTTTAGAGTAGTAGTAGTAATGGGAGTAGTTGCAGTGGGGGGCGGAGTTCCGAATATTGCTGAGGAGCCGAATAAACAGCTTTCCATGAGCGCACCATTTGTAATACAAAATCCCACGCATACGCTCTAGAAAGGGTTCCGGAATTTCACAGCTCTAAATATTTTACCAGTGACGTATGTGGCCAGGTATGTGATGACGCTGGCACGCATGCGCATTAGGTCCAAAATTTGTATAACAGCTGATGTAACATCACAGGAAGTGACATGGTTCGCTCTTTTCCAAAGTTCGCCCTCATACCAGAACACCCCCTTATTTCAGTTCTTTTGACTTGCATTTTAGCCAAACAGTGCGGACTCCTAGGTAACTCCACGGGTGTGAGCACAATGTTATCTATATGGCACACATGAACTAACGTCCTCTAGTTGTGAAAAACTGTCAAAATGCATTCAGATAAGAGGCGGCCTTCAAGGTCTAAGAAATTATCATTTGAGCCTACCTAGGTTTAGCTTTTAACTAAGAATACAAAGAGAACAAAGCAAAATTGATGATAAAAGTAAATTGGAAAGTTTTTTAAAATAACATGCCCTATCTGAATCATGAACATTCATTTTGACTAGACTGTCCCTTTAATGTTTTTTACTTTGAAAACTAAGAAATGTTTTTTGCAAACTGAAACATAATTAAATTATCACACGACATTCAAATGTTTTTTTTTTTTATTTTACATTTTTTTAAGAGGACCAGCACAATGTTTTATGATATTTCACATTTTATATAAATAGAATAAACATAATGCAATGCTCATAATGTTCTTGAAATTAGAATATTGCCTAAGAAATATTATATATATATATTTTTTTTACATACATATAAACAAAACATTACTATTTAGTAGCAAAAAAAAACAAACTAATTATTTGTGCAGTGCTTTTGTTATTTAAATTCCCTCTGTTGTTGAAGGCTCAGAATTGATTTTTGCAAGCTCCAGGAACTGTGCTGTGTCCATTATTGACAAATATTATGCAAACACCAGATGGTATGCTTATGATGAAACCCATTGTTACTGGGTCAGATACCTTGCTTCCTCTTACAGAAGAAAAAAAATCAGTCCAAGCAAATAACAATTTTAGTATTGTCTAATTTTAATGGAAAATCTGTTAGAAAACCAGCTTTGTTATATATCTTTTTGAAGAGTTAATTAAATATTATAGTGCATTTTATATTAGTGTAGTAATGCTTAATTTGACAATTTATTCAAACATGATTCATTTATAAGCATGTAGAAAATAAATACACTGTCTTTATATTGTTTTGTGTACAATATTATATCTAAGCTTTGCTTAAAATTCAAGAGAGCAAAATTAAACTTCCAAGAATCAGATAGAGCATGCAATTTAAAAAAAAAACTTCCAATTTGCTTCTATTATCAGAATTGTGCACAGTCTCTACATATTCACACTTTTTGAGACACCTGCTTCTAGTGAGCATATGCAAAACATTACAGTGTATACATATATGACTATGATTTGCTGATTGTTGTCACATGATAAATGGGCAGGGAAATGGAAGGACATTTTGTCATTCTTTTTTTAATGCATTTGTTGATTATGCTTAAAATTAAATGGATACTAAAGTAAAAAAATAACATTTTATAATTCTGATACGGAATGTAGTTAAAAAAAACTTTCCAATTTTCTTCCATTAGTAAATTATGCAATCTCTTTACACACACTTTCTGACGTGCCAGCCCCTACTGAGCAAGAGTTCACAGTATATACTGTACATATATAATTCAGCTGATGACTGTCACATGATTCAGGAGGCAGGGAAATGGAAGGAAAAATTGAAATTTGTCTTAAATAATTTTACTGCTTGTTAAACTGAAAGAGTAAGTTCAATTGCATCATCAATGTATTATGCATATGTTGATTATGCAGTTCTGCTGTATTTAAGGATCCTTTAACGTGATGATGGTAAAGTGTCCCATTGTGCTCAATAAAAATTAAATCTTTGCCTTTTAAAACATATAAGTATTTTTTATTTATTTCTTAGCTTGAATTTCCACAGTTAAATCATTGTGATTTATCCTTCATATACCTTCACCCTGCTTGCCCCCTTGATATTCTATTTATTTTCGGTAATGTTTCCAATAAGCATCCAATTATCTGCTTATCCATTCAGCTTGCATTCTTCTATGGACTGCATGATGTGGCAGAGCTACGCATGTGATTTAGAGCAGTGTTTTTCAACCAGTGTGCCGTGGCACACTAGTGTGCCGTGAGAGATCCTCAGGTGTGCCACGGCAGACTGACAACAGTGTGACATATTTTTTAAACTTTGCTTGTTTTTTACTCCCAGTGCAGGGGTAGTTTGTAGGAGGCATGGCATAGCAGCACAATACATACAGTATGTGTGTGTTTGTGTGTATGTGTATATATATATATATATATGCTGTATTAGGCTACAATGTGTGATTTTTTAAAATTATGGGATGGTGGTGTGCCACAGGATTTTTTAATGTAAAAAAGTGTGCCACAGAAAAAAAAAGGTTAAAAATCACTGATTTAGAGGACAAATAGTTATAACAGGACAGGCCATACAAGTGTTCATGTGAGATGATACACATTATTGGCCTAAGGGATTCCCTGTTACATAGGTGTAAAAGGGGATTGCAAACTCTTATCTCTGAATCATAGTTTACACTTGGAAGTAATAGGGAATCATTTGCACTACAGGAGATGTAATTAAATTAAGTATATTGAACTATTATGAATATAGGAGACTTTGTGCTTGCGTATTAGTGCGCGCATTTAGGCTTACGCAGTGAGTGGGTGGGGCCACTCTCTACATCACTAGACTTCAGAATGAGAACAGAAAGGGCAGAGGATACACAGAAACACAGTGATAATAAAAATGGTATTTTTAACTATTAATATTATTACAAAATATAAAACAAGTATAGCAGTTTTTATGTGCATTCTTTGTAGATATAATATTACATTCCATATAGGTATAATTTACCATCACTTTAACAGTGCCTGATGAAAAGGCTTTTCATGATTCAGTGTAATTTAATTTTATTAAGCGTAATATTAAAGTTAAACAAATACTGGTTTCTCCCTGTGTACTTCATCCTCCATTGCAAACTTTTACCTAGCAGAGAGCTCTAGTTATTTGTATGGGAGACATCTCGCTACTCGCAGGGAGAGACCGTTTTTATAGAATTCCATGAGGGCTGCCCCTGCAAGTGTTGCCATGGAAACCATGTCTAGACTTGCAAACTTTATAGAATCAACCAGTTATTGCTGTCAGCTATGGGAGGATTCAACATATTTGTTTCCGGAATCAATATATTTATAGGTTTGTGGAATAAAATATTTAATATATCTTGCTAAAGCATACCCACTTCAATAGACATTGTAAGCAATTTGCAGAGTCGGGCAAATATTGAACAGTCCAGGGATACACCCAGTTTAACTCATCTCACTCATACCCTTTGCTGTGGCCAATCAGATACCAGATGTTACAAAACCGTTTCTCCTCTCTTAACTGAAATAGAGAACTCACTGTGCAGCTGTCCTCTATTAGAATCAAGCACTGAGGTTATTCATATTTATTTGCCACAGTATTCCACAAACGTGAATACATGATCATTGGGGTATAAAGTACATTATACTTAGACTTGACAATGCAAATAATGCAGGATAAGGTGGTCCCTTCTCTTAAGAGCTGTCATTCTTCTGTTCTAATTTACAATCTTATGATAGGCTCCTCCTCTCTGGGGACTTCTTTGCATGAATGGACATTAAATTTAAATAATACTTAAATAAATAAATTAAATTATAATTAAACACATAAATTGTAATTAAAATTAATTAAGACTTAATTGGCAAGGGGTACATTTTATGTACAATATCTCTTTAAAGTGTGTTTATTATATACTCTTGTGTGAATCAAATTTCAATTGCATATGAAATAAATGCCCAAAGTGTCCACTTAATACAAACCTTTCTAACCAATAACGATGGTGGATGAATTTTTATATTTTTTTAAAACAAATTTAGAAGTCAAATAAATGTATATTTTTTGCAAAATATGTTAAAACAAAACAGCCAAGATAAAATTCAATATGGAGTATATGTTCAACTAAGTCTTTGCAACTTAAGATGTGTGTTTATCTGTACATTTATCATTTAATAAATTATTTGCAAGGGATACTAAAGACAAATTAAACTGTCATGATTCAGATAAGGCTACCATTTAAAAAAAAAAAAAAAAACTTACCAAAGTACCTCCTTTATCAAAATATGCACACTTTTTGAAGCACCAGCCTTAGAGCATGTGTAAGAGTGCTTAGCTTGTGCATTTTGTGATTGGCTGATGGATGTCACATGATACAGGGGAAATAAAATGGAAATAACTTTGAAATTTGACAGAAAACCTTTACTGCTCATTTGAAATTCAAAGTAAATGCTATTCCATTGTCTTTTTTTTATATGAATTTGTCATGTATGCAATTCTACTTTATTTAATGATCCTTTAACTCATATGTGTTATATTGAGAGGGCAGAGAGTAGGGTCCAAGAATAAAATGATGTCCCCAACTCTCTGTCCACTAAAGTCTAAATCCAGCCATAGCAGTCTCAATGATAAAAGTTCAGCAGATTTACATTTTATATGAGAGTGTGCTGATATCCAGTTGATTGTACTCACAAAAGAGTAATTTATCTTAAAACAATTCTATTAGCTGGAATGTGCTCTCCCTCTGTGTCACCCCTGTCAAATACTGCCTGGGTCCCATCGTCCCACCTGGACTAATTATAGAGTTGGCCTTGCCAGAGAGGATGGCATATTGCTTGACAGCAATATCTTGTAGCCTTCTTTGGGATTTAATGGAATATAATCTTCAACAATATACTGATCTATTTTGTTAGAGCAATTTATTTTACATCAAACATTCTTTGTTCTTTTTTTATCTTTAAACTGCTTGAAAAAATTATACTGCTCACACAAAACGACATGCTGAAGGTATTAAGGAAAACCCAATGCATCTGCTATTTGATCCATCTATGTGTAATTTTTGGGGACCAAAATGTGAGTGTCAGTTTTGTTACGTGTTTCAGAAACAGAGCAGAGGGCAGTTTATCAAAAATAAACACATTTTAACTAAATAAAGTTGTTTTTTTTGTTTTGTTTTTATTTTTATGGTCCTTTTATTGAAAAGTTATAAATCTTCTACAGGCCATGTCCAGTAAATTCTTTCTATTCTATAGTCCATTTTATTAAGAAGTGTCCCCTTGAAAAAATAGCTCATGATTCAACCCAACTATTTAAAATAAACCACATAATCCTTATAAAGACCTATTCATATATGAGCTAAACTTAGTAAAGAGCATTAAAGCATGTAACCAAATAGCTATTACCCGAAATGACACTGCTCTCTGCTCCACTATTAATAAATACAAGTCTTGTTAAGACAGGGCATCATATGTAAAAATAATAATTAAAGGGACAGATAACTCAAAATAAAACTTTCAAGATTGAGATATAGGGGCTGATTCATTAAGCGGCGGACGGACATGATTCGCTCTAGCGAATCATGTCCGCCCGACATGGCTAAATGCCGACAGCATATGCTGTGGGCATTTATCATTGCACAAGCATTTCTGGTGAAATGCTTGTACCATGCCGCCCTCTGCAGATTTGCGGCCAATCATCCCGATCGTATCTGATCGGGATGATTGCAGTCCGCCACCTCAGAAGTGGCAGACAAGTTAAGGAGCAGCGGTATTATGACCTCTGCTTCTTAACTCCTCATTCCGGTGAGCCTTCTGGCGAGCGCGGAATGAGCAGCATTCGCTGCCTAATAAATCGGACCCATAGGGGCTCATTTAACAAGCTCCGTAGGGAGCTTGTGGGCTCATGTTTCTGGCGAGTCTTCAGACTCGCCAGAAACAAAAGTTATGGAGCTGCGGTCTAAAGACCGCTGCTCCATAACCCTGTCCGCCTGCCCTGAGTAGGCGGACAGGAATCGCCAGAAATCAACGCGATAGAGTACGATCGGGTTGATTGACACCCCCCTGCTGGTGGCCGATTGGCTGCGAGTCAGCAGGGGGCTCTCCGCATTCAGCGAGGTCTTGTGGACCTGTCCATACTGTCGGATCAGGTCCGCAAGACCTTTCTTAAATAGGGGTCATAGTATGAAAGAAACAACTATCAAGTTTCTATTATCAAATTTGCTTGGTTTTCTTGGTATCCTTCATTGAGGAAAGTACCTAGGTAGGCTTAGAATCATCAGTGCACTGCTGGGTGATTGGTGGTATGCATCTTTTCATTAGCTTACCAGAATCTATGAGATATGAAACCCAAAACATCTATTTTTGATTCAGACAGAGCTTACAGTTTTGAAAAAGTTTCCAATTTACCTCTATTATCAAATTTGCTTAGTTCCCATAGTATTCTTGTTGAAAAAATACCTAGGTAATCGTCTTGAACACTACATGGCAGGAAATAGTGCTGCCATCTAGTGTTCTTGCCAATGTATAGCATTCTTGCAAAACTGCTTTCAACTCCAGACACATGCATTCTCTTGAGCTTACTCCCTACTTTTCAACAAAAAATACAAAGAGAAAGAAGGAAATCTAATAATAGAAGTAAATTAGAAAGTTGTTTAAAATTGCATTATTTATCTAAATGATGACAAAAAACTTTCATGAGTTTCATGTTTCAGTAGTTTTGTACTTACACAAACATAAACATTACAAACTTGTCCTTATGGAATGTAATATATCACTGTATGTACAGTTCTTGCTAATGCTTCCAAATATGGCCATGTTTAAACTTAATGTTTCGCTTTCAGTACATACAGCAGTGCATTCTTTTCACTTTACTTTTTAAAAGTATTTAAAAAACCCCAGTTTCTTTGAATATCCATCTACTTATTGTATATATAAGTACTCAAAAGTTTTAACATTGAAACCAAAGTTCAAAGAGTTTAAAACTTCACTTGCTAAAGGCAAAATAACCATTACTTGGTTTACTAAGTCAAACTACTTCACAGACTTCATTAATCTGAAAAATATATGTTTTCTCAAAGTGCACAACTAAAAAGTGAGAAAATCCTCACGACTGTTTCAGCTTAAAGTGATAAGTGCTTCGTATCTAAAACTAATCGTAAAAACAGGGACACTATCATCTATGCATTAAACTTTACAATGGAGCTTAATTTTTAAAATACTTACCTATCTTTATGGTAAACAGACCGGCAATCCTTTGCCCGCATCTCCTACTGTAGTTAGCACAGCGATGATGAATTTGGCTTCCTCCAATGGTTGCGTGGCCCCATGAGCTGGACCCGCCAAAGGGGGCACACAACGATTGGATGAAGCCGGATTTGTCATCGCTGTGCTAACTACAGCAGGAGCTTCAGGCAAAGGATTGACGGTCTGTTTTCCATAAAGAAAGGTAAGTGTTTTAAAAATTAAGCTTCATAGTAAAATTTTATTAATGAAAATAGCCCTGTTTTTACCGGCACTTATTCATTAAACTTTACAATCACTTTAAAGCGATCACAAGTAATGAGGAGGTGTACACGGGCTAAAACACTTCCTCATTGCTCAATGTTTGGGGGCATCCATACAACTTAAAGAGATATATATGAGCCTTATTTAAAAGAGGGTATTCTACACTTTATTTTTGTTATTGTTATGACATCACATACAGTAAGGTAGTGTGCTTAGAGACCCTTTATCATTGGATATGATCCCGTGGGGTTGGCTTATTTGCAGCAACACCATGATGTACATGAAGTTGTGATCTCTTATTTGAAAAAAAGTATTCTGTCCCTTCAAGTGATGGAGGCCGATTCATCAAGCACCAAATTCAGCTTGATGCAGCTTTTTCCGCCGGAAACAGGAGTTAAGAAGCAGAGGTCTTAAAACCACTGCTCCTTAACTCGTCTGCCGCCTCTGAGGCGGCGAACAGCAATCTGCCCGATTGCATATGATCGGGTTGATTGACACCCCCCGCTAGCGGACGATTGGCCATGAATCTGCAGGGGGGCGGAATTGCACAAGCAGTTCACCAGAACTGGTTGTGCAATGATAAATGCCGATTGCCTATGCTATCAGCATTTATCAATGTGCGGCGGACATGATCGCTACAGCGGATCTTGTCCGTCCGCAATTTCATAAATTGGCCCCATGGACTCAGATTTCCCTCTGAGATGCAGGTAATTTTCTCTAAGTGGTCCAAGAAAATATATATTTTTATTTTAAAGAATATTTGCAGTAGAGATCTATTAATACAGATTATTATTGTTATTGTTATTTTTCCCATTTATTTACCTTGTTTAGATTTTATCATAAGTAACTGCAGTACTTTTCACTGCCATAGACCACTGCAGAGATATAATAATACATTTTAACTAGGGTTGCACCGATACCATTTTTTTAAGACCGAGTACAAGTACCGATACTTGTTTTCAAATACTCGCCGATACCAATTACCGATACTTTTTTTTTATGTCATGTGACAGTTTACCAAGCACAATACAGACTAATTATTTAAGATTCCTTCTTTATAATTATGAAGTACTGTAACTTAAAAGACATTATGAAATAATAAAACAGGTTTTATTTGTCACAAAGTTCACAGAACATGTTTAAGAAATAAAAATATTGCAATAAAATATATTAACAACAACAATAAATAACAAATATAAAATTGCAACCAACCAAAAGTGCCATACAGTAAAAAATAGAACAGAATACTGTTTAATCATGGTGAACAACACTATGGGCTAGATTACATTTGACTGGTAAGCTTTACCAACGCTCTCATTACACGTCCTACTCCATTAAAGGCTATGGAGTTGGAAATGTTAACAGAGCATTGGTAAAATTTACCAATCAAATGTAATCTAAATCTAGTCCTATAATTGCAGGATGAGTGTTCATTGGGATTAACTTAATTTTTCCTATGAGTACTCTTCCTGCAATTATATAATCTAAGATGTTCCTCAGAGTACAGTATGTTTTGAACATAATTGTGCAAGATGAGAACTAGCAGTATAAAAGGCAATCTAGCAAATAGAATAATTTTTCAAAAGTTAGTGGCAAGTTCTTTTTAAGGAACAGAACAGAAGCATCTCTGCATGTTCAGCTATAAGTCTGTTTTTGCTATCAGTAAGGAGGTTCAACTTTCCACACTACTGCATGGGGCAGAAAGATATTTTTGGGCCATTTTAGCCAGAGCTGGAAATATCAGTTTATTAACTGCCCAGTACTTCAGGGGTTTGTCTGAACGCAGTACAGTGATCTCTCCTACAATAATACAAATAAGAGCAATTTATATTGGCAGAACAGTAGTAAACAATTTTTAGTTTAGTCTCCACTCCAGCTTTAAATGAAATGGGAACATGCAGTTTGAAAAAAATGCCACAAGATAGCATACGGGTAGCAAGTGGAGGTATCGGTTTAAGTATCGGTGCATTTGCACGAGTACAAGTACTCATGCAAGTACTTGGTATCGGTACCGATACTAGTATCGGTATCGGTGCAACCCTAATTATAACCATATAGACACTATAGGTTTTTTACTTTGGAAGACAAGTACAGCTCCATAATATACTTGTGATTTGTTAATATTTAAAACATATTAAATAAAAAATCATGGGCAGGATCATTAAAAACCTGTGTAACAGAAGTCAAAGCAGCATGATTCACCTTACTCAGTAATTTTTAAATAACTGGTGTGATTCAGATATATATAAAGCTAATTACGTACATGACAGTTGTAGTATAATAAAGAATGTTGGTATAAGTGAATTTAGATATTGTAATTGAGATCCAAAATTGTGTTAAAGGGACACTGTACCCAAAAATTTTCTTTCGTGATTCAGATTGAGCATGAAATTTTAAGCAACTTTCTAATTTACTCCTATTATCAAATTTTCTTCATTCTCTTGGTATCTTTATTTGAAATGCAAGAATGTAAATTTAGATGCTGGCCCATTTTTGGTGAACAACCTGGGTTGTCCTTGCTGATTGGTGGATAAATTCATCCACCAATAAAAAAAGTGCTGTCCAGAGTACTGAAACCAAAAAAAAGCTTAGAAAAATTGATAATAGGAGTAAATTAGAAAGTTGCTTAAAATTGCATGCTCTTTCTGAATTACAAAAGATAAAATTTGGGTTCAGTGTCCCTTTAAATGTAAAGACATAATAGTGTCAATCATTTATTAACCAGGATTTTTTGTTAGCATTCAGTGAAGGTAAATACATTTACATGCTATACTATAATCTTAAATATTAAGGGCCAGATTATAAATGGTGCACTAATGATAGCACGGGTCACAATAAGCAATATTGATAGAGCGCGCCAACGTTAGCACATACCTTGATATTAGTCCATGGTAAGCAAGGCTGAAATTTCTCTAGCCCAACCTATACTTTCAGTTGAGATCGTTAAATAGCACTGTAGTTATAGGTTGCAAAAAAATAATAAAATAAGAATATACAGGGCTTGAAATATCCAGTGGTCCACTAGCCCCCGGATGACTCAAAAAATGCAGCGGACGACTAGAAATTTAACTAGTAACTTTTTCCCTCTGGGCTAGTAGCTTTTAACCCTTTACTAGTAAACCATATTTTTCCACCCCTGTCATATAGATATACAAGTATAGATAAATAATTTACTAAAGATAATCATATATAATTTAGATTATATATATATATATATATTTATATAAAGATATACATATATATATATATATATATATATATATATATATATATATATATATATATATATATATAAATAAAAAGTAAATTTTCTTCTTGGTGAAGAACATAGAAATGTTAAGTATTCCTAACGCACCTTCGGCTTTAGCGCAGTTGATCTATTGCAGTGCCGGATTAGCATGCGAGCGATAACTAATTGTTTTTTTAGCATGCCCCACAGAAGTCTAGGTGGAGAGGAAGTTAGCACGTTCGCGATATCCGAAATCCTGGTTACCCCTCCTGAGTCTTTTGCTTGTGAGCTAACGTTTTACTTTTAGCTTGTAAGACCAGCACTAATGCGGCCACTCTAGCTGTTTACTTTGAGCGCAGTTAGCGCATGAGTGAAAACTAGCGTGCCACTTGTAATCTGGTCCTAAATTTGTACTAGTATCAACAGGGTGCCAATGTTATCAATATATGTTGTAAACCTGATTTATAGTACTATACATGTATTTGCATAATTACACTTTTTTTTTGTTTCTAAGAAGCTGTCACATCTATATTAAATGGAACAGTTATCCATAAATTAATTTAAAAAAAAATCTAGATCTGTGTAAGGCATAAACAGATATAGGTGTTTATTTTGGCAATGTAAGAAGCACATCTGCAAATAGCAGATGGTTGTCTGTTACTTTACAATGTATCTGCTGGCACATCAAGGACAGTGAAGTGTAAGCACTAACTGATGATCAAAGCGCCTTTTGGAGTAGCGGCTGACCAAATACTACTTCTTCCTGCAGTGTTATCAAAGGAACACTGCTGTGGCCCATTCCTGAAGCAGAAAGGCAGGGACAAGG
This sequence comes from Bombina bombina, assembly GCF_027579735.1. Classification (NCBI taxonomy): domain Eukaryota; kingdom Metazoa; phylum Chordata; class Amphibia; order Anura; family Bombinatoridae; genus Bombina; species Bombina bombina. The sequence goes on from NC_069504.1 coordinate 91,965,561, forward strand.
GAAAGTCAAAGTTTATTTTATTTTTTTCCAAAGAAACAGACAGCCCTTTCAATCAAGCACTGACCCTCTAATTGTACACATTTAAAAGCCTTTAGAAAACGATTTGTGTTCACATATAAACTTCCCACCCACTGAAAATGAACAAGGAGCAGTGTATTGTCACTACAGTGTGAATACGAATACTAAAGAGATTCAGTCACTATAGCACTAAAACTGTCACTTGATTTTGACCATATATTAACTGCCAGTAGCAAACCCCTACAGTTTGTGTTTGCAATCTCCCATGAGCAGGTCTCTTCTAACCTATTATATGGGTCTGACTTTGTCTATTTAAAGGACCAGTCAACACATTAGATTTGCATAATCAACTAATGCAAGATAACAAGACAATGCAATAGCACTTAGTCTGAACTTCAAATGAGTAGTAGATTTTTTTATAACAAATTTCAAAGTTATAAATATTTCCACTCCCCTTGTACCATGTGATAGCAATCAGCCAATCACAAATGCATATACGTATAGTCTGTTAATTCTTGCACATGCTCAGTAGGATCTGGTGACTCAAAAATTGTAAATATAAAAGACTGTGCACATTTTTTTTTAATGGAAGTAAATTGGAAAGTTGTTTAAAATTACATGTTGTAGCTGAATCATGAACATTTTATAAAACCTGAGTGTCCCTTTAAAGGAACATTATACACTAGATTTTTCTTTCCATAAATGTTTTGTAGATGATAAATTTATATAGCCTATACAGTTTTTTTTTTTTTTAAATGTATAGTTTTGCTTATTTTTAAATAACATTGCACTGATTTTCAGACTCCTAACCAAGTCCCAAAGTTTTAGAAGTAGACTATTGTAAACCTACTCCAGCTTGTTCCTGTTTGTGTAGAGTTTTTTCATATGCAGAGGAAGGGGGAGGGAGGAGTGTCTTCTCTTTTTGCTATACGACCACTTTCAGTAGGTGTTCCAGCTAACCTTTCAAACAGTGCTAAACTGGGAGCTTCATTTTTAAATGGTTTTATAATGGATTTTTAGATCAGTATTTGTGCGATTTATTCCTATGACTAAGCGCCACTAGGGGGCGCGAAACGCGTCAGGATTGCTGTCCTTGCTCACCTGCATTGAGATGCAGTTTTTACTTTTACTTCAATAAAGATTTACTAAGGATTTTACTTGCCCCCGAGTGCTCAGATCATTGCTTCTTTATAGTAGTGTCTATAACATGCAGTTATATGAAACTTGGTGTATACTGTCCCTTTAAGGAACATTTTAGGGACATAATACATTTCCCGTTTTCTATGCCACAATTAAATATAACCTACTTGTATCATGTTAACCTATTTTCTACCTAAGCAAAACAATTTTAAAACTAAGAAGTCATTACCTAATTTTATGAAAAATAGTCCCTTTGTGGCAATTCAAAATGGGCCTATCATTTACTAAATCCTATGTTCCAATCAGCTTTACTTACTGTGGAGGCCCTGGTGGTCACACGTGCACATCTACTACATGAAAAGACACCTACTAGTTGCCATGGATACTGCTGAGCCGTGCACTAGCACTAAGAAGACAGCAAAGCTACTAACTAGTGATTTGTGACCAAATAGAGTTGGTGACAGGCCTATTCAAGTGTTTATACGCAGTCTTACAGGGAGACCATGCGTACACTTCACATTATTGGTTTGGATATTGACCTTTCCAGTGGGAAGTGGAAACTGATACATAAAATAAAAACAGCTCAGTATTAAGAATTGATTGCTACTGATAAAAAATTAATTAACTCTTAAACTTTCCGGTGGCAATTTAAGTATGAATGTTCACTATAATGTCCCTTTAAACTATGTTTTTGACATCCATAACATATGTCAGCAGTTAAGCACTGTGTTGCCGGTTTGTATATAAAAAAAGGTTTAAAATCATAATTTAAAATGTGTTTCAAATCAAAAGCAGTTCAGTGACACACCCTTTTAAAAGCCTTGTGGAATTCACATTCCTGGTCAACTATGCTACTGTGTGATCAAAAGTCCTGCAAGGAAGCAAAATATTAAAGATATACTGTTGAGAAAGTCAGCAAAATATTCAAAATGGCTGACAATTCTGTACATAGGCAGCATTGCCGAGAGGTGTTTTATTATACATTTTAGTGGGTGGCAATGATTCTGTGATATGGTTGAAATATTCAACTCAGCATCGCCACCTGTATCAAAGGTGTAATGTAAATGATCCCTTTATACAGTCCTGTATGACAATACAATTTACATGTGTCAACAGAATCTCAACCCCTGATCTTACAATACAATAGTGAATTACAAATAACAATAATACACCTATAGGAGCAGGGGAGATTGTGGGTATATGATACAGTGTTTAATGTATATGTATTGTATAGTATAGTGTAAGAATATGTATGTAAACTTTAGGTGTAATTGTAAAAAACTTGCATTGTGTCCTTAGGGGTGTTTTTACATATTTGAGGAATGCTATTGCGCATTCGCAATGAGAACGCAATTGCACATTCACAATATTCATATTTCCTAGTATTGCAATCATGATTGCGCGATCGTGTTTTACCTTTAATATTGCGACCACACCGTAGCAAATGTGTTCTATATTAATATTTATTATTTATATATATATATTTATCTATCTGGATAACAACTTACTTATTTTCTGGCAAATTGAGCACTCAAAGAGATCAGAAAGCTGACATGCTTTCTGCCTCTACTGAGCATGGGAAAAACAGACGTATTGTTTCTCTTGCATTCACTATAAACTAAGCCAGTTACTCTAGAGCAGTGGTTCTCAACCAAAGTGACCTCAAGGCCCGGTAAATTTTAGCTAGACATGTCCGGGGCCCAGTAGTATATATGTATATATATATATATATATATATATATATATATATCTGGGCCGAGGGACCAGCAAGTAGGGGGGCCCACAAATGGTATCTCCACGGATCTTGGTGCATTCCTTAAGCTGGAGTTTTCAGTTGCCCTATCAGTAACTAAGCAAACAAGTGTGGGTTTAGACCCTGGCAGGGGTCTGTCGCTGTGAGGGCCATGGAGTGTGGGGTCTGTCCCTGGAGGTTGGGTGCCCTTTCTCTGGCCCTTAATGTTGGGGGTCCTGGCTATGTAGGATGAGGGGCATGTTGGGGGCAGGGCAGGAAGGCTACCATGTACATTTGCATACAATTTAATACATTTTGGTCAGTGTGAGACAGTTTTCCTGGGGCCTTGATTGGTCTCAGTCTGCACCTGGTTTGCAGTGGGGTAAGAGTGTGCAGTGGGGGTATGACAGGTCAGGGCCCACCAGCTGGGCTATCACGGCCCGGTACTGGGCCACGGCCCGCTGTTGAGAAACCAGGCTCTAGAGCATTTATGACATCAAGCTAGATTTGCCTTCCTATAAAGACCCCATCCACCTTATGTGACATGAAGTAATGGACCCTGCACAAATTGAGTTAAAAATAAAAAAATAAAAGATAAAATCCTTTAAAAAATGATGAGTAAAAGATATTACAATTATTTCTATTAATTATAACTTACTGCTAAGTGCATTTGTATTACCACAATAAAACAAACTGTTTTATATCACGTTATCAGGATCATGACTTGCCTATTATATGGTTGTAGACTTTGTACATGGATTTCTCCCCTATACAGATGATCTGAATGCTGCCTTTTTTCTAACCAAAATAATCCTTTATAGTTTGACGAGCAATTGAGGTAATAATTTTAAAGCATCACTACACTACCATGACCCTATCAGCCCAGCAGAAATTGTGATGGTGCTGTTTCTTTCAGCATTACTGTAGGTCAATCCCTGTAACAGATACTGAAGTAAATTGCATTATGACTTCTTCTGCTCACTTACGCTTTTTTCAAGATTTATTTTGAGAAGCCTGATATATATAGGCTAGCTAAGAACTTAAAGTGCATGTGTAATCCTCTGAGGAGCCAGACATGGTCTTGTAGTATGATTAAGACTTTTATTGGACTCTCAAGCTATATATCATAAGCTAAATATGGCAATGCATTGAAAATCAGACGGGAACCAAATCATTCTCAATCAATTTATCCTCTAATTTTGTATTGTATGGTAATTGTATAAATATATAAATGTATTTATTTTTTTAACTTTATAGTAGTAATTAGCTTGATTTAGATAGAGCATGCAATTTTAAGAAACCTTCTAATTTACTCCTATTATCAATTTTTATTTGTTCTCTTCCTATCTTTATTTAAAAAGCAGGAATTTAATGCATCGGAGCCGGCCAATTTTTGGTTGAGAACCTGGGTTATGCTTGCTTATTGGTGGCTAAATGTAAGCCTCCATTAAGCAAGCGCTATCCATGGTGCTGAACCTAAAATGGGCTGGCTGCTAAGATTTACATTCCTGCTTTTAAAATTAAGATAGCAAGAGAACAAGGAAAAATTGATAATAGTAGTAAATTAGAAAGTTGCTTAAAATGTCATGCTCTTTCTAAATCATGAAAAATTTCTATTCTTCTATAACTTATCAAATTTACTTTGTTCTCATGTTATTCTTTGTTGAAGAGATATCTAGATAGCGTGCACATGCCTGAGCACTACGTGACAGGAAATAGCGCTGCCATCTAGTGTTCTTGCTTATGTATAGCATTGTTGCAAAACTTTTTTTTCTTACGTGAGTCAGATAGAGCATGCAATTTTAAATAACTTTCCAATATATTTCTGTTTTCAGAATTTGTTTTGTTTTCCTAGGTGGACTCATAAGTTGCTGATTGGTGGCTATGCATATATGCATCTTGGCATTGGCTCTCAGCTTACTCCCAGTAGTGCATTACTGCTCCTTCGACAAAGGATGCCAAGAGAAATAAGCAAATTAGATAATAGAAGTAGATTGGAAAGTTGTGTAAAATTGGATTTTCTATCTGAATCATAAAAGTAAAATTTGGGGTTTTATTTCACTTTAAAGGGATAGTAAAGTCAAAATGAAAGTTTCGTGATTCAGATAGAGCATGCAATTGTAAACAACTTTCCAATTTACGTCTGTTATCAAAAAAATTTGTTCTCTTGGTATCCTTTGTTGAAGAGTAAATCTAGGTAGGTCCATACGAGCTCTGGATTTTGCATGAGTCTTTATACTCTATGGTAGTTGTGTTTTTAACATTATTTATAGCATTGTCATACATTGTTGCAAACACTGTTGCTATAGAGTACTAAAGACGCGTGCACACTCCTGAGCTCTCATAGATGCAGTAATCCCATTTGATAGCAGTGCTATACACTGTCCTTGTTGATTCATAAGATTTGCAAAGCTTCCTTCTCTAAAGGCCCGGTACGACAGGGAGTTATACAGTGGCACCTTAAACTACAGAAACCTGATACTGAGCAACACCTATTAACCCCTAAACCGCCAGCCCCCCACATCGCAAAACACTAAATTAAACTATTAACCCCTAAACCTAACACCCCCTAACTTTAAAATAAAATTACAATATAACTATCTTTAAATAAATAAAAACTTACCTGTGAAATAAAAATAAACCTAACATTAAACTATAAATTAACCTAACATAACTAATTTAATAAATTAAAAAAACTACCATAAACCTAACATTAAACTATAAATTAACCTAACATAACTAATCTAATAAATTAAACTACCAACTACCAATTAAAATATCTGAATTACAAATTTAAAAAAACCTAACAAAAATCCATATTACAACAAAAAAATTCTATGAAAAATTTAAAAAATCTAACGGCTAGATTTAGAGTTCTGCGGCCAAAGGGGTGCGTTAGCTACGCGTGCTTTTTTCCCCCCGCACCTTTTAAATACCGCTGGTATTTAGAGTTCACAGAAGGGCTGCGTTAGGCTCCAAAAAGGGAGCGTATAGCATATTTACCACCACTGCAACTCTAAATTCCAGCGGTGCTTACGGACGCGGCCATCTTAAAAAACGTGCTCATGCACGATTCCCCCATAGAAAACAATGGGGCATTTTGAGCTGAAAAAAAAACAAACACCTGCAAAAAAGCAGCGTTCAGCTCCTAACACAGCCCCATTGTTTCCTATGGGGAAACACTTCCTATGTCTGCACCTAACACCCTAACATGTACCCCGAGTCTAAACACCCCTAACCTTACACTTATTAACCCCTAATCTGCCGCCCCCGCTATCGCTGACACCTGCATATTTTTTTTAACCCCTAATCTGCCGCTCCGTACACCGCCGCAACCTACGTTATCCCTATGAACCCCTAATCTGCTGCCCCTAACACCGCCGACCCCTATATTATATTTATTAACCCCTAATCTGCCGCCCCCAACGTCGCCTCCACCTACCTACAATTATTAACCCCTAATCTGCCGACCGGACCGCACCGCTACTATAATAAATGTATTAACCCCTAATCCGCCTCACTCCCGCCTCAATAACCCTATAATAAATAGTATTAACCCCTAATCTGCTCTCCCTAACATCGCCGACACCTAACTTCAAGTATTAACCCCTAATCTGCTGACCGGAGCTCACCGCTACTCTAATACATTTTTTAACCCCTAAAGCTAATTCTAACCCTAACACTAACACCCCCCTAAGTTAAATATAATTTTATTCTAACGAAATATATTAACTCTTATTAAATAAATTATTCCTATTTAAAGCTAAATACTTACCTGTAAAATAAACCCTAATATAGCTACAATATAAATTATAATTATATTGTAGCTATTTAATAATATTTATTATTTATATTTATTTTACAGGCAACTTTGTAATTATTTTAACCAGGTACAATAGCTATTAAATAGTTAATAACTATTTAATAGCTACCTAGTTAAAATAATCACAAAATTACCTGTAAAATAAATCCTAACCTAAGTTACAATTAAACCTAACACTACACTATCATTAAATTAATTAAATAAACTACCTACAATTATCTACAATTAAACCTAACACTACACTATCAATAAATTAATTAAATACAATACCTACAAATAAATACAATGAAATAAACTAACTAAAGTACAAAAAATAAAAAAGAACTAAGTTACAAAAAATAAAAAAATATTTACAAATATTAGAAAAATATTACAACAATTTTAAACTAATTACACCTACTCTAAGCCCCCTAATAAAATAACAAAGACCCCCAAAATAAAAAATGCCCTACCCTATTCTAAAATAAAAAAGTACAAAGCTCTTTTACCTTACCAGCCCTGAAAAGGGCCCTTTGCGGGCATGCCCCAAAGAATTCAGCTCTTTTGCCTGTAAAAAAAAAACATACAATACCCACCCCCAACATTACAACCCACCACCCACATACCCCTAATCTAACCCAAACCCCCCTTAAATAAACCTAACACTAAGCCCCTGAAGATCTTCCTACCTTATCTTCTCCTCACCGGGTATCAGCGATCCGTCCAGGCTCCGATGTCTTGATCCAAGCCCAAGCGGGGGGCTGAAGACATCCATCCTCCGTCTGAAGTCTTGATCCAAGCGGGCAGAAGAGGACGACCGGAAAACATCTGCATCCAGGAGGCATCTTCTATGTTCTTCCATCCGATGACGACCGGCTCCATCTTGAAGACCTCCACCGCGGATCCATCCTCTTCTTCCGACGACTAGACGACGAATGAAGGTTCCTTTAAGGGACGTCATCCAAGATGGCGTCCCTCGAATTCCGATTGGCTGATAGGATTCTATCAGCCAATCGGAATTAAGGTAGGAAAATTCTGATTGGCTGATGGAATCAGCCAATCAGATTCAAGTTCAATCCGATTGGCTGATCCAATCAGCCAATCAGATTGAGCTTGCATTCTATTGGCTGTTCCGATCTGCCAATAGAATGCGAGCTCAATCTGATTGGCTGATCGGATCAGCCAATCGGATTGAACTTGATTCTGATTGGCTGATTCCATCAGCCAATCAGAATTTTCCTACCTTAATTCCGATTGGCTGATAGAATCAGCCAATCGGAATTCGAGGGACGCCATCTTGGATGACGTCCCTTAAAGGAACCTTCATTCGTCGTCTAGTCGTCGGAAGAAGAGGATGGATCCGCGGTGGAGGTCTTCAAGATGGAGCCGGTCGTCATCGGTGGGTTGTAATGTTGGGGGGGTATTGTATTTTTTTTTACAGGCAAAAGGGCTGAATTCTTTGGGGCATGCCCCGCAAAGGGCCCTTTTCAGGGCTGGTAAGGTAAAAGAGTTTCGTACTTTATTTTAGAATAGGGTAGGGCATTTTTTTATTTTGGGGGTCTTTGTTATTTTATTAGGGGGCTTAGAGTAGGTGTAATTAGTTTAAAATTGTTGTAATATTTTTCTAATGTTTGTAAATATTTTTAAATTTTTTTGTAACTTAGTTCTTTTTTATTTTTTGTACTTTAGTTAGTTTATTTCATTGTATTTATTTGTAGGTATTGTATTTAATTAATTTATTGATAGTGTATTGTTAGGTTTAATTGTAACTTAGGTTAGGATTTATTTTACAGGTAATTTTGTAATTATTTTAACTAGGTAGCTATTAAATAGTTATTAACTATTTAATAGCTATTGTACCTGGTTAAAATAATTACAAAGTTGACTGTAAATAAATATTAATCCTAAAATAGCTACAATATAATTATTATTTATATTGTAGCTATATTAGGGTTTATTTTACAGGTAAGTATTTAGATTTAAATAGGAATAATTTATTTAATAAGAGTTAATTTATTTCGTTAGATAAAAATTATATTTAATTTAGGGGGGTGTTAGGGTTAGGGTTAGAATTAGCTTTAGGAGTTAATAAATTTATTAGAGTAGCGGTGAGCTCTGGTCGGCAGATTAGGGGTTAATGCTTGAAGTTAGGTGTCGACGATGTTAGGGAGGGCAGATTAGGGGTTAATACTATTTATTATAGGGTTATTGAGGCGGGAGTGAGGCGGATTAGGGGTTAATACATTTATTATAGTAGCGGTGCGGTCCGGTCGGCAGATTAGGGGTTAATAAGTGTAGGTAGGTAGCGGCGTCGTTGGGGACAGCAGATTAGGGGTTAATTAATATTATGTAGGTGTCGGCGGTGTTAGGGGCAGCAGATTAGGGGTACATAGGGATAATGTAGGTTGCAGTGGTGTGCGGTCGGCAGATTAGGGGTTAAAAATTTTAATAGAGTGGCGGCGATGTGGGGGGCCTCGGTTTAGGGGTACATAGGTAGTTTATGGGTGTTAGTGTACTTTAGAGCACAGTAGTTAAGAGCTTTATAAACCGGCGTTAGCCCAGAAAGCTCTTAACTACTGACTTTTTTCTGCGGCTGGAGTTTTGTCGTTAGAATTCTAACGCTCACTTCAGCCACGACTCTAAATACCGGCGTTAGAAAGATCCCATTGAAAAGATAGGATACACAAATGGCGTAGGGGGATCTGCGGTATTGAAAAGTTGCGGCTGGAAAGTGAGCGTTAGACCCTTTCCTGACTGACTCCAAATACCAGCGGGCGGCCAAAACCAGCGTTAGGAGCCTCTAACGCTGGTTTTGACGGCTACCGTCCAACTCGTTCAAGGGAGGAGCAGTTGATGTAGCATATCTAGATTTCAGCAAAGCATTTGACACCGTCCCACACAATAAACTTATTCACAAACTATATCTCCTTGGTCTAGATTCAAAAATTGTGAACTGGGTGGAATGCTGGCTTAAGGACAGAAAACAAAGTGTCTTAGTAAATGGAGTTCATTCAGCAGAGGGGGCTGTTACTAGTGGTGTTCCTCAGGGGTCAGTTCTGGGGCCTGTTTTGTTTAACATATTTATCTGCGATATCAGCAAAGGGCTACAGGGGAAAGTATGTCTCTTTGCAGATGATACAAAAATTTGCAACAGAGTGGATGTTCCAGGGGGGGTAGACAAAATGAGAAGTGATATACAACAATTGGAGGATTGGACAAACGACTGGGATCTAAAGTTTAACACAGCAAAGTGTAAAATAATGCATTTAGGGAAGAAAAATCCAAATGTTAATTACAGACTCAATGACACTTTACTGACTGTTACAGACGAGGAACAGGACTTGGGAATTATTATTTCAGATGATTTAAAACTTAGTAAACAATGTAGTAAGGCAGCGAGTAAGGCTAGCAGAATGCTTGGATGTATTGGTAGAGGTATTTGCAGCAGAAATAGTAAGGTTCTTATGCCACTTTATAGATCATTAGTTAGGCCTCATCTTGAGTATTGTGTGCAGTTCTGGAGGCCATATCTTCAGAAGGATATTAACAAACTTGAATCTGTGCAAAGGAGGGCTACCAAAATGGTACATGGTCTAAAAAATAAAACTTACCAGGATAGGCTCAATGACCTAAATATGTATAGCTTAGAGGAGAGAAGGGAAAGAGGTGATATGATAGCAACTTTCAAGTACATTAAAGGGTTTAGTAAAACTGAGGCTGTGGGTATTTTACATAAAATGGAAAATTCAAGAACAAGGGGTCATGAGCTCAAGCTAAAGGGTAGTAGATTCAGGAGTAATTTGAGGAAGCACTTCTTTACAGAAAGAGTGATTGATTTATGGAATAAACTTCCTCAAGAGGTAGTAGCAACAAACACTGTGGGGGACTTTAAAAATGCATGGGACAAGCATAGGGCTATCCTACGAACTAGATAAGTTTATACTGTTAGGTAAGGTGGGGCAGACTTGCTGGGCCTATGGCTCTTATCTGCCGTCAATATCTATGTTTCTATGTTTCTAAATCTAGCCGTAAGTTTACCAAAAATAATAAACACTAAAATCAAGAAAAAAAACAAAACATTAAGATTACAAAAAAATAAGCAAAATTATCAAAAATAAAAACAAAACACCTTATCTAATAGCTCTATAAAAATAAAAGCCTAGCCTACAATAAACTACCAATAGCCCTTAAAAGGGCCTTTTGTAAGGCATTGCCCTAAAGAAATCAGCTCTTTTACCTAACTCTAAAAAAAACCTAAGCTACCCATTGCCCCTAAAGGGACATTTGTATAGGCATTGCCCTTAAATAGGCATTTAGCTATTTTGCATTGTCCTTAAAAGGGCATTCAGCTCTTTTTCCAAGCCCAAAGCCCTAATCTAACCCCCCAAAAAAAAACTAACACTAACCCCAGAAGATCTACTTATGGTTTCTGAAGTCCGGACATCCAGGCGGCGAGGTCTCTTCATACGGTCGCCGCCGTACACTGAAGTTGAATGCAAGGTAGCCGTTTCAAAATGGCGTCTCTTGCATTCCTTTTGGCTGATTTGATTCTTCAAATTCAAATCAGCCAATAGGGTAAGAGCTTCTGAAATCCTATTGGCTGTTCAAAACAGCCAATAGGATGAAAGCTACTGAAATGCTATTGGCTGATTTGAACAACCAATAGGATTTCAGTAGCTCTCATCCTATTGGCTGTTTTGGATAAATTAGCCAATAGGAATGCAAGGGGCGCCATTTTGAAATGGCTACCTTGCATTCAACTTCTTTGTACGGCGGCGACCGTATGAGGAGGACGCTCCATGCAGCGTGGCATAGGCTTCCAGGATGGCTTCGCTCCGTGCCGCCGGGATGAAGATAGAAGATGCCCCTTGGATGAATGAAGACCTCGCTGCCTGGATGAAGACTTCTCGCCGCCTGGATGTCTGGACTTCAGAAACCGGCGATGTCAGGGGCAGCAGATTAGGGGTGTTTAGACTTGGGGTTTATGTTAGGGTGGTTTAAACGTAACTTTCTTTTCCCCATAGACATCAATAGGGTTGCGTTACGGCGATCGCCATTCCGCACTTCAGGTGTTAGTTTTTTTTTCTAACACTCTCTCCCCATTGATGTCTATGGGGGAAAGCGTGCACGAGCACATCATAGCAGCCCTTGACTTTTGTGTGGTATGGAGCTTAACGCCACCATATCGCACGCACAAGGAGGCTTTTCAGAAACTCGTAATGGCAGCGCTATAGAGGGTGATATAATGCAACTTTTGTTGCATTCGTTACACACCCTGTTTAGCACAAAACTCGTAATCTAGGTGATAGTTTTTTATTCTTTGGTGCATACTGTCTCTTTCATTAGTGATAGGGCTGAAGGTTGTTTTGCTAGATATAGCCAATAGGTCAATAATCTATTGTAAATGAGGAAGAGTAGGGCTACCTGTCTCAGTTGTATTTAATCCAAATTGCTGTTGTTATTTCTCAAAGGGACACTGAACCCCATTTTTTTCTTTCATGATTCAGATAGAGCATGCAATTTTAAGCAACTTTCTAATTTACTCCTATTATCAAATTTTCTTCATTCTCTTGGTAAATTCATCCACCAATAAAAAAGTGTTGTCCAGAGTACTGAAACAAAAAAAGCTTAGATGCCTTCTTTTTAAATAAAGATAGCAAGAGAACGAAGAAAAATTGATAATAGGAGTAAATTACAAAGGCCTAGATTTGGAGTTTGGCGGTAGCCGTGAAAACCAGCGTTAGAGGCTCCTAACCCTGGTTTTAGGCTCCCGCCGATATTTGGAGTCATTCAAAAAAGGGTCTAACGCTCACTTTTCAGCCGCGACTTTTCCATACCGCAGATCCCCTTACGTCAATTGCGTATCCTATCTTTTCAATGGGATCTTTCTAACTCCGTTATTTAGAGTCGTGGCTGAAGTGAGCGTCAGTAGTTAAGAGCTTTCTGGGCTAACGCCGGTTCATAAAGCTCTTAACTACTTTGCTCTAAAGTACACTAACACCCATAAACTACCTATGTACCCCTAAACCGAGGCCCCCCCACATCGCCGACACTCGATTAAATTTTTTAACCCCTAATCTGCTGACCGCCACCTACGTTATCCTTATGTACCCCTAATCTGCTGCCCCTAACACCGCCGACCCCTATATTATATTTATTAACCCCTAATCTGCCCCCCACAGCGTCGCTGCCAGCTACCTACACTTATTAACCCCTAATCTGCCGTCCGCACGCCGCTGCCAGCTACATTATAGCTATGTACCCCTAATCTGCTGCCCTAACATCGCCGACCCCTATATTATATTTATTAACCCCTAATCTGCCCCCCTCAACGTCGCCTCCACCTGCCTACACTTATTAACCCCTAATCTGCCGACCGCAAAGAGCCGCCACCTACATTATAGCTATGTACCCCTAATCTGCTGCCGACACCTAACTTCAATTATTAACCCCTAATCTGCCGACCGAATCTCGCCGCTATTCTAATAAATGTATTAACCCCTAAAGCTAAGTCTAACCCTAACACTAACACCCCCCTAAGTTAAATATAATTTAAATCTAACAAAATAAATTAACTCTTATTAAATAAACTATTCCTATTTAAAACTAAATACTTACCTGTAAAATAAACCCTAATATAGCTACAATATAAATCATAATTATATTATAGCTATTTTAGGATTTATATTTATTTTACAGGTAACTTTGTATTTATTTTAACCAGGTACAATAGCTATTAAATAGTTAAGAACTATTTAATAGCTAAAATAGTTAAAATAATTACAAAATTACCTGTAAAATAAATCCTAACCTAAGTTACAATTAAACCTAACACTACACGATCAATAAATAAATTAAATAAAATACCTACAATTACCTACAATTAAACCTAACACTACACTATCAATAAATTAATTAAATACAATACCTACAAATAACTACAATGAAATAAACTAACTAAAGTACAAAAAATAAAAAAGAACTGTTACAATTCCGATTGGCTGATAGATGGAATCAGCCAATCAGAATCAAGTTCAATCAGATTGGCTGATCCAATCAGCCAATCGGATTGAACTTGATTCTGATTGGCTGATTCCATCAGCCAATCAGAATATTCCTACCTTAATTCCGATTGGCTGATAGAATCCTATCAGCCAATCGGAATTCGAGGGACACCATCTTGGATGACGTCATTTAAAGGAACCGTCATTCGGCGAGTAGGCGTCGGGAGAAGAGGATGTTCCGCGTCGGATGGAAGATGATGGCTCCCGAAGAAAGAAGATTGAAGATGCCGTTGATAGAAGACTTCAGCCGGATCATGGACCTCTTCAGCTCCCGCTTGGATGAAGACTTCAGCCGGATCATGGACCTCTTCAGCTCCCGCTTGGATGATGACTTCAGCCGGATCATGGACCTCTTCAGCCCCCCGCTTGGGCTTGGATCAGGACATCGGAGGAGCTCTTCTGGATCGATCGGTGAACCTGGTATGGTGAAGATAAGGTAGGAAGATCTTCAGGGGCTTAGTGTTAGGTTTATTTAAGGGGGGTTTGGGTTAGATTAGGGGTATGTGGGTGGCGGGTTGTAATGTTGGGGGGGGGTATTGTATGTGTTTTTTTACAGGCAAAAGAGCTGAATTCTTTGGGGCATGCCCCGCAAAGGGCCCTGTTCAGGGCTGGTAAGGTAAAAGAGCTTTGAACTTTAGTAATTTAGAATAGGGTAGGGCATTTTTTTATTTTGGGGGTCTTTGTTATTTTATTAGGGGGCTTAGAGTAGGTGTAATTAGTTTAAAATTGTTGTAATATTTTTCTGATGTTTGTAAATATTTTTTTATTTTTTGTACTTTAGTTAGTTTATTTCATTGTATTTATTTATAGGTATTGTATTTAATTATTGTATTGATAGTGTAGTGTTAGGTTTAATTGTAGGTAATTGTAGGTATTTTATTTAATTAATTTATTGATAATGTAGTGTTAGGTTTAATTGTAACTTAGGTTAGGATTTATTTTACAGGTAATTTTGTAATTATTTTAACTATTTTAGCTATTGTACCTGGTTAAAATAAATACAAAGTTACCTGTAAAATAAATATAAATCCTAAAATAGCTATAATATAAATATAATTTATATTGTAGCTATATTAGGATTTATTTTACAGGTAAGTATTTAGCTTTAAATAGGAATAATTTATTTAATAAGAGTTAATTAATTTCGTTAGATGTAAATTATATTTAACTTAGGGGGGTGTTAGTGTTAGGGTTAGACTTAGCTTTAAGGGTTAATACATTTATTAGAATAGCGGTGAGCTCCAGTCGGCAGATTAGGGGTTAATGTTTGAAGTTAGGTGTCGGCGATATTAGGGAGGGCAGATTAGGGGTTAATACTATTTATTATAGGGTTAGTGAGGCGGATTAGGGGTTAATAACTTTATAATAATAGCGGTGCGGTCCGCTCTGCAGATTAGGGGTTAATAAGTGTAGGCAGGTGGAGGCGACTTTGTGGGGGGCAGATTAGGGTTTAATAAATATAATATAGGGGTCGGCGGTGTTAGGGGCAGCAGATTAGGGGTACATAGGGATAATGTAAGTAGCGGCGGTTTACGGAGTGGCAGATTAGGGGTTAAAAATAATATACAGGGGTCAGCGATAGCGGGGGCGGCAGAATAGGGGTTAATAAGTGTAAGGTTAGGGGTGTTTAGACTCGGGGTACATGTTAGAGTGTTAGGTGCAGACGTAGGAAGTGTTTCCCCATAGCAAACAATGGGGCTGCGTTAGGAGCTGAACGCAGCTTTTTTGAGGGTGTTAGGTTTTTTTTCAGCTCAAACAGCCCCATTGTTTTCTATGGGGGAATCGTGCACAAGCACGTTTTTGAGGCTGGCCGCGTCCGTAAGCAACTCTGGTATCGAGAGTTGAAGTTGCGTTAAATATGCTCTATGCTCCTTTTTTGGAGCCTAACGCAGCCATTCTGTGGACTCTCAATACCAGAGTTATTTTAAAGGTGCGGCCAGAAAAAAGCCAGCGTTAGCTACGCTGGTCGTTACCGACAAAACTCTAAATCTAGCCGAAAGTTTCTTAAAATCGCATGCTCTATCTGAATCACAAAATAAACAAATTGGGTTAAGTGTCCCTTTAAGAGATATTATTTGTTTTGGGTTTATATCTCTATAGACTATGGTGTAATATAAAAAAAAAATTAGCGTTTACGCAAAGCCTTAAATTGCGCTTACAAGATTTCAGTACTTTCAGCAGCCTTATATGTCAGTAACAAAAATAAGTGGTGGAGTGCCTTCAAATGTTGTCATCTATATTCTTATTGGCTGTTTTTTAAGGATAGTAAACACCTTGGCATTTTAATATAAAATGTTTAGTTATGCATTTAAAAAAAACAACAACTTTGCATTATACGTCCATTATTTATTTTAGCACTTTCATGAAAATGTGCTCTAAAAATGGTAGATTTTCTAATTCTCAGGGCTGGAAATGCACACTGCTGACCCTGGTACATATCTTTCAGTAATAGGCTATAACGGATAATGGACTGAAAAAAACAATGCACTTTAAAATAACATTATGAAGGCAAGTGGTAGTTTGAGTTTGGCTATTGAAAAACTATTGCAGCAAACACGATGCTAATTTATTTTAAAAACAGTTTAGACTTTACGATCACAAGACAACAGAAATATCTGGTAATTACAGGGTGTTTGCTGTCTATTTTAAGATTTCTTCTTTCTAAATTGCTCATTTTTTCCCCTCTTCTTTTGTTCTCTCATTTCTCTCTCACTTTCTCTCGCTCTTGCTTTTTCATTTGCCCCATCCCTTCTTTGTGGCCTTTCCTTTTTGTGGGTTTTATTTCCCTACTACAGGCAGATCTAAATTGTAGTTTAATGATTGATTAGACCTACTTGGCAACCCTAGGAGGGGGCATGGGAGGAAACAGATTTATTGACTTTTTAAGCCTTTACAGGCAATTAGGAGATGTATCCTGCTGAAAGCCAAAGGGTAGACTGACCCACCATGTCACTACATAAAGAGAAAAAAGATGCTTGCTATGGTTAATAGCTATACTTAAAAACAAGAGTGCATTGATCTTAAAGGGACAGTAAATATTCACCTGTAACTGTCCATAATTAGCCTCAGAAGGGGAGATCAGATAAGCAGATAAATCTTTTTGCTTTTTCATGTTTTCATCTACTTGACTGAAAAGGGCTACAATGCACATATATATATATATATATATATATATATATATATATATATATGTGTGTACATATGTATTTATGTATTTGTATGTGTATATCAGTGTTTGTAAGCGGCCCAGCAGTGAAACAGTTAATAAGTGAACCATACATTGTTGTCTGCATTGTGTAGTATTTGCTAACTGCAGGGTATAGTTCACTAATTAACTGTTTCACTGCTGGGTCGCTAAAAAATCTGGCCTTAGAGGGAACACTGGTGCATATATGTCTGTAAATACATATATACACATATAAATACATATATACACACATAAATACATAAATACAAACATATATATATATATATATATATATATATATATATAAAACTTTAGACATGTACATGTATGTATATCGATGTTAAAGCCCTTTGCCTGCTTTTTTTTTTCTTAACACCTGAGACTTTTTTTTTTTAAAAAGCTTTATTGAAGAAAACGTGTACATCAGAAATGTTCAACCATCGCAACATACATAAATTACACTGTTATCCAGTATATGCAACAAAGTTGAGTCATAGGTTGATGAAGAGATGACTAATATAGAGTTCTTCAGCATCTCAGAGAGGCATAAATGGTGTGTGTCTAGGTTACCATCAAAGTCTCTGGATCTTTTGTCCATTTAGAATATTCTGAGGTTCTCTTCACCTTAGAGAGCGTTATGCCTACCTCGAGCTAGACTAATTATATTAAGAGCATAATTCTATGCTCAATAGTACATGCCATATGTTGAACACACAAAACTAAGTTCCAAACCATAAGCCAAGTCAGATACAGAGAAGAGAAGAGGAGTAGAGAAGAGGGGAGAGAAGCTGGGGAAGAGAAGAGAAAGGAAAGTAAGGAAGAAAGAAGAAAGTGGCTGGTCCAACTGGGACCCACAGACACCATACTCATAATCTAAATTAATGCGTGTGAATTTAAGAGTGTTTGCCAGTAACACTGGATATTATGGTAAAGGGGAAGGCTGCCATTCTTAAAATATGAGTTTTCCTCCACCTCCAGGAGCTCTGATGTGTTATGCAACCACTCCTGTAAAGTGGGGGCGTTAGGGGATTTCCACTTTCGGGCAATGAGTAATCTGGATCCATTTAAGCTGTATTGTAAAAGTCTCCATTTAATTTTACATATTCTATCTGGTTTATAGTTAAGGAGGGCCGTGGTTGGTGGCAACTCAAAATGTTCTCCTATGACGGATTTCAAATGGTTGACGATCCCCTCCCAGAATGAGAGCAATTTCGGGCAATGCCACCAAATGTGGGCCATAGTGCCAGGAGACCCACAACCCCTCCAGCAGGACGCGTTAGAGTTGGGGTAGATATGTTTAAGCCTTTCCGGGGTAAGATACCACCATAACAGAATCTTGTGATTGAGTTCCAAGATCCTAGGAGAGGAGGATGACTTTGAGGAGTGATAAAGTATGTTATTCCATTGCTCTTTTAATATAGATAAGCCTAAGTCAGATTGCCAATGTGAGTCATATGAGGAAGGTGGGAGAGTAAGCGTCTCATCTAATAATTTTTGTGTCAGTGACAAGGACCCCTTAGGTACCACCCCCCCCCGAAGCAAAGCCTTTCAAATGTTGTCAGGCTCCTCAAAAGATTTTGCTTGTAAGGTGTAGAACCTATAAAATGAGTTAACTGGGCATATTTTAACCAGCGAGAAAAGGTCCCCCCAACCAACTCTGTAAGTTGCGTTCTTGGTTTCAATGATCCCCCTTCCGCCAAACACGCAAATGGAATCGTTGGGCCCACGTCTAAGGAATATGATTCCTTTGGTATGATTCCCTTATTAAATTCAGCATTTATTGGGACAGGTGTCATAGGAGAGATACATGTGGTGATTCCCTTAGCTTTCAATCTAATTGTATCCCACATGCGAAAGATATAGGCATATAACGGGGACAATCTGGCCAAGGCGGGTCTACATGTATGTTTGATCCAGCAGAGTGGACCTATCACTGGTAAGCCCAATAGACAGGAATCTATGGACATCCAAGCCCTCACATATGTGCTTTTGTGCCATTCTAATACTCTTTGTAAGACTACTGCTTTTTAGTATTGTGAGATCATAGGTACTCCCAGCCCTCCCTTCCCCAATGGTTTCATGAGAGCTTTTTTACTAATACAAGTTTTTTTATTTCCCCATATGAATAAGTTTATCAGAGATTGGATTTGACACAGATAGGTCGTCGGGAGATGTATCGGTGCAGCTTGAAGGATGTATAAAAGTTGAGGCAGAGTAGTCATCTTGACTGACTGAATCCTGCCCCACCAGGAGAGGGGTTTATTTTGCTAGGAATCAAAATCCCTCTTAAGTTTATGTAGGATAGGTAAGTAATTGTATTTAAAAAGTTTATTTACTGACGGGGTGAGATATATCCCAAGATATTTAATCTTGTCCTGGAGCAGATTATATGGGCAGTAAGTCCTAAGATTTTCAAAGCTATCTTTTGGCATATTAATATTAAGAATTTCTGACTTTTGAGCGTTGATCAAAAAGTTAGAGTGATCACTGAACTTTTCAAATTCTGCTAGTAAATGCGGCAAGGACTCATGTGGGGAGGTGAGCAAGGTGAGGACTTCGTCGGCATACAAGGTGAGTTTATATGTGTTAGGGCCTACTTCTAAGCCTGTAATTTTAGGATTGTTCCTTATATGAGATGCCAACACCTCGATAGATATAGCGAATAGCAGAGGAGACAGGGGACGCCCCTGTCTCATGCCATTCCGGATATTGAAGCTATCAGAAAGCATGCCATTTGTTCGTACTCTGGCAGTTGGGTGAGAATATAGGCTGAAGATCCTCTGAAGTATCGTGGGTCCAAACCCAAAAGCAGTTAGGCAGTGTCTCAAGAAGGCCCAGTCCAACCGGTTAAACACCTTTTCAGCGTCAGTTGAGATCAGAATAGAGGGAGTCTTTGACCAGCCGGACTGTTCAATCAGGTGCAGTACTCTAACAGTATTGTCACGTACCTCTCTTCTAGGTATAAAGCCAGATTGGTCGACGTGAATAATTTGGGGAAGTATCTTATTAATCCGAGTTGCTAAAATTTCGGAATACAGATTTAGGTCTGTATTTAGCAGGGAAATTGGCCTATAATTACTTACTTTAGTGGGGTCTTTATTGGGCTTGGGTATAACTTAAATAAAAGCCTCAAGAGAGCTCCTGGACCATTTTGTACCATCGTCAATAGATTGAAACAATGTTGTTAGGTGGGGAATCAAAAGGTTTTTAAATTGTTTATAATATAGATTGGAGAACCCATCCGGGCCTGGGCTTTTATGCGAAGGAAGTGATTTAATAGCTGCTGCTATCTCTTATGGCGTAATTGGTTCGTCAAGAGATTCAGTTATCTCTTTAGGAATGCTGGGGAGTGAGGCGTCTAAGATATATAGTACTGAGGCTGAGGGAACATGTGCTGCAGCAGGGGCCAGCAAGTTATAGAGGTTACTATAAAAAATTTTGAATTCCTCGGCAATTGATGGACTACTTGCGGAACATCTTCCGGATTCATCCACTATATTATGTATATAGGTGCCAGTTTTACGCTCTCTAAGGATTCTAGCAAGAAATGTGCCAACCTTATTCGAGTGAGCCAGATATAACTTTTTAAGATACAATGCTTTTTATTGGGCCTCTGAATATGATAGACGGTTGAGGTCATTTCTGCACTGTTGCAACTGGTTAGTCAGGGGGACGTCTCTGGGGTTACGTTGATGCTGGATTTCTAATGTATTTATGGATTGTAAGATGGATGTGTATTGTGTTCTGTATTGTTTTGTATGGATGGCTTTGTGCTTGATAAACTCTCCACGTAGAACAGTTTTATGTGCTTCCCAGAGGGTGTGGGGGGAGATATCTGCTGTGTTATTAATCCTGAAATATTCTTCAATGGTGCTTGCTATTTGTCTGAGTAATACATTATTTTTAGTAGAGATTCGTCTAATCTCCAAATGAAGGGAGTTATGGGGGAATCTGACCATTCTAGGTCCACTGACACCATTGCGTGATTTGACCAACTAGTTAGAATAATGTCCACATCTTTAACAAGGTTGTATATTAACTGATCTATTAACACGTAATCTATATGCGAGTAACTCCTATGTGGACTGGAGAAAAAGGTGTAGCTATGCTGGGAGGGGTGCTTTAACCTCCACGAGTCAAGTAAAGCTAAGCGTTGGATAATGGAAGTTGTGTCTGTTAAATTTTTCAGGGGAATACTACTTCTGCCAGTTGAGCAATCCATGGCTGGGTCAAAGGCCAAATTAAAATCCCCTGCTAAGAGTAGGGGGCCCTTCTGATGTGACATTATATGACGTTTTAGTGTATGTAGGAATTTGGTTTGTTTAGTGTTAGGAACATAAACGTTGGCCAGGGTTATTGGGTGTCTATGGAGGAGGCCGGTAACAATTATCCATCTACTCCCGGGGTCTGTTATTATCTCATTCAACTGGAAGGGTACATTTTTATGAATCAAGATACCGACACCTCCCACTTTTCTGACATTATGGGCAAAGTATCCAACTGGATAATCTCTATTTGAGAATGAGGGGGGGGGTAGAACCTGGGGAAGTGGGTCTCCTGCACAAAGACTATGTCTGCTTTGGATTTCTTAAACCATGCTAGAGCTACTGAGCGTTTGGTAGGAGAGTTTAACACTTTAGCGTTCTGAGTAACTATAGAAATCAGTTGCGGGGCTATAATCTGAAAGTGGAAATGGGACCTATAGTACTTTTCAAAGTTCGCAACCAGTAAACTCCTGCAGAATGACTAAGCTGAAAATACAAGTTAAAACTTACCCAGCAATCCAGGCCTCTATGGTAAAAAATTTCCCAGTTGGACCAGAGAAGAGGAGAAGGGGGAGATTGAAGAAGAGAAGAACAGAGGACAGATGCTAATCTGAAATGGCAAGACACATTTGTTAATCTTACAACTTTAAACTGTTCATAAACAATAACATAAACAATAAAACATAAAACAGTAAATATAACATAACTCATGAATTACTCTGATGAGCAACTCTAAATAACAGGGGGAAAAAGTGATTGCTACGGCTTGTGGTAGCAGGTCGGCTGTCAATTATAGCTGTTGAAAGGAAATGCGTGTCATAATGCGCTGTAGCACTAGGACCAACTGGTCCTATAAGGATAAAAAAAACAAAAACAAACATAACTGTAATGTGGCTAAATATTGTATAAACTAGAAGTAGTAGTTTTAGCATCTATTTTGCTAACTGCAGCTATGTGGGGGGTTAGGGCAATCATCACATTAGTATTCAAATTAGAGGGGCTGATGAGGGTTTAAGCCAACAGGTGTCCTTATACTATTATTCATGTTCTGGTAAATAAGGTCTTTGAAACTTGCCACTGATTCCCAGGGCCCCTTTCCAGTAAAAAGGGGGAAAGAACAGGTGCTATCCCGTCAATTGGCATATGGAGATCTGCTCAAGTAATTCTCTCACGCTCACGGGTGAGTTTCTAGTTGAGGTCTTGCTCCTTTTATGGTAGGAAACCTTACTCCATTCTTGTCGCTGTATTCTTGCTTCCTGAGGTGGACGAGAGGTATCCTGAATAGAGGGCATTGTTGGAGGCTATATACCCAGTTGAGAACAGAATGATTCTAAGTCCTCCAGGGATTTATAAGTCACAGTAGCATTGTCCTTTACCACCTTAAGGCAAAAGGGGAAAGCCCAACGGTATGGAATTTTAAGTTCTCTTAGGTGCAATGTGAGAGGTCTGGCCTCCCTTCTCTTGGATAAGGTCATTTGGCTCAAGTCTGCAAAAAATTGTAAGGCATGGCCTTCAAATGTTA
The DNA here is from genome assembly GCF_027579735.1 of Bombina bombina. Classification (NCBI taxonomy): domain Eukaryota; kingdom Metazoa; phylum Chordata; class Amphibia; order Anura; family Bombinatoridae; genus Bombina; species Bombina bombina. The sequence goes on from NC_069504.1 coordinate 91,988,291, forward strand.
TAGGTGCCTGTTTCCTGGCGGCTGAGAGGATATTTTCTCTTTCCTTGAAATTTGTAAACTTTAATATAATATCTCAAGGTGGGGACGATTCTTTTGGTAGAGGCCGTAGGGCTCGGTGATATCTGTCCAGCTGATATTCGTGTCATTGCCATCTTGATCTCCGTTATTCATGAGCTTATGAAACAACTTTTGAAGAAAAGGCAACAGGTCAGCTGATTTGATGGATTCAGGAACTCCTCGAATTCTGATATTTTGGCGCCGACCCCTATTATCGAGGTCTTCGACCTGATCTTGCAGTTGCTGGATAATGTTAGAGTTATAGGTAGTATCTTAGATTTGCTGGTCTAGCAGCCTATCTGTGCTCTCTAGGCCTTCCTCCTAGTGTTCTATTCTGTTCCCTATCTCACTAATTTGTTTTTTAACCTCAGATAGGCTTGATTTAATCATTGAGCTCACCTGAGATATAAAGTTAGAAAAGTCCTCCTTTGATGGGAGTGCAAGTATATCTGCTTTAGTGAGAGTAGTGTTTTCCTCTGACACTGCACCCGCTTCAGGATATGGTGAGGGTGATTTGGATGGTGAGGGAGGTGTGCTTGCTGTGGGGTTCTCCATAGCTTTGAAAAAGGAGTGCACTTTAGGTGTAGCTGTTGATGCTCCTTTACTAGGTCTGTCAGTTCTGGTCCCTTTTCTAGAAGCCATGTAGGAGCAGAATGTGGTCACAATTAGCAATGTTCAGCAAACTAGGGAACAAAGGAACAACAATTATGCCTGGTTGTTTAATAAAGGGGGTAGGTCTATGGTTAATAGCAGCCCCAGTGCGGGTGAACTAGAGAGAAGGCCTCTGTTTTACTTATCAGCTCTAAGAGAGATCGACGTGGGTATTTGCTTAAAATGGCGCCTAGTCATAATATGAAACTTGCCCGGTATGTTCAAATCCCCACACTGTGGTGTTGCAGCATAGATGATTGCTAGATGGAAAAGCGGAGGGCTAATCTGTGTGGCGATCCCCTCATATTTCAGTTATTTAGCCTGTATGGAGTAGTGTGTGACCCTTTACATAGGCCCTCATAGCTGTGCTGTGTGCTTCTGCATGGCTGTACTCACTGCGGTCAATATCAGTGCCGCGATCGCTGTTGCTGCTGGCTTCTATCCCTTCCCTGAAGTTCTGGTAAGTGTCCGTGGTCTGTGAGCAGGGATCGGGTATGTCACTGCTAAGGTATAGCCAGGCGTAGGAGATAGTGGCGTCTCTATTTGTAAACAGGAGGCCTCGTGGCCGGTCGTGCTGCTCCGCAATAGTGAGGATCTGTCACATTCGGATGCCATTTAAACTTGCAGTTTGAGGATCACTAAGTACTGTGAACTGTCTGCAACCTAAATTCACACTCCTATCCACATTTCCTCGATATTAGGGCACTATTGCAGCCGACCTCACTCCGGAGCTCTAACAGCAAGCATCCATCTTTGGAGCCTGCTAGCTCCGCCCCCAACACCTGAGACTTTATGTCTTTGAGCCTTTATAACTTTTTAATATTATTTAACCCTTTGAGTGCTAATGATGGCTCTGAGCGGTCACAGAGATTCTCACTCTGGTGCTAATGACAGCTCAGAGCCATCATGAGCACTCTCCCACCTTGAGGGAGATCTGGGGGCTCCTAACAGCTCCTACCCCGGAGATCGTTGCCTATAGAGTGACAGGCATCGCCGGGGCTTCACGTGATGCACGGTGACGTCACGCGCAATAACATGATGACGTCACCGTGCAACTTTATTTATACTTGACAATGTTAAGTATAGGAGGAGGGGGCATGCTGATTAGAAGCCTGTATCTCAGACATCTAAGCAGCTACAAACCCCCAAGACCCACTGTTGGAAAGGGAATAGCCTAACCAATCCAACAGTGTAAGTCTTGGGGGTCTGTAAAAACAATAAAATAAGTTAAAAAATGTTTTTTCAAAAATTAAATAAATTAAAAAAAACCTTAGAAAATATTAGCACCCAGGTGGGAAAGTGCTTAGCACTCAAAGGGTTAATAATATTTTTATTTAATCATTTTTATCCGATATTGTTATTATGAGTGTAACTGCATGTATTAAATGTATTTTTGATGTGGTTTGTGCAACGTTTTTTTGTCTCACGTATCAGTGTTCGCATTTACTTTAAACTTGTAATATGCTCACTCCTTCTGACATGCGCAAATAGCCGCGATAAACCTGATATCGCTTGCGCAAAACAGTTCGCTCGCCAATTGTAATGTGACCCATAATGCCCTATTTTTTTAAATCTCCCCTGCAATCTTGTTCCTGCATTTATCAAACAGTGACACAGTGCAAAATGTATCATTATTGTGATGCTGCATCACATGGCGAAATTTAATATTGCGCAAGAGGTTTCTTGTTCAATGCCACCCTTTTGCTGCACAATCAATTTCTCAAGAGCAGGGCATGTCAACCACCCTGTGAACAGCTAGTTCCCAGTAGTGAATTGCTGCGCTGGGGCTAACTTTGACTTTGTGTTTAACCCCTTTGCTGGTTGTATGCAAGTGAGAGTTATGATGAATGCAACAATAAAACAATCTAACATTCTCTTTTCACTTTTATTATCTATACTATAATCGCTTTTGTAACATGTCCATCACCGTCAGCAGTTGCACACGCATCCTCAAAGGAATGTTGGCAGCGCGAGGCAGCCAACAGAATGTTGGCAGTGCGAGGCAGCCAACAGAATGTTGGCTGCGCACGCAGCCAAAAGAATTCACCTAGACACAGCGAAGCTGCATCCAGGTGAATTCCCGAAAAAAGCAGGTGGTTAAAGAATCCACCGCAGGTGGGTACTTTCACCACCCTGCTATTTTCGGAATCCACCGGGATGCAGCGACAACAAACGGAGCACTAAAAAACAAAACAAAAAAAAAAAACGCTCCCGCAATAAGTATTAAAAACAAACTACCCATCCGCAATAAAAAAAACTAACTGTCTGCAATGTGTAATAAAAAAAAGAACCATCCGCACGAAGTATTAAGAAAAAAAAAAACCCAATAAAATTATTAACCCCTAAATCCGCTAACCACAACATCGCAATCTACCTAATACATCTATTAACCCCTAATCCGCCAACCCCCCACAACGCATAAACCTAATTTACCTATAAACTCCTAAACCACCAACCCCCACAAGCAAAAAAACTAATTTAATGACTAAGCCTCCTAACCTAACACACCCTGAATTAACCCCTTAGTTACATAAAAAATACTACATTACAATTAAAATAAAATTAAAAAAATTACATTACATTAATCTAAAATTACAGAAAATAAAAAAGGCTAACATTAAGAAAATAATAAACAACACTATCCAAAATAAAAAAAATAAACCTAATCCCTATGAAAATAAAAAGCCCCCCAAAATAAAAGCACGCCCTAATCTAAGAATAAACTACCAATAGCCCTTAAAAGGGCTTTCTGTAGGGCAGTGCCCAAAAGAAATTAGCATTTTACATTAAAAATAAACAAAGTCCCCCATAACAGTAAAACCCCCAACCCACCAAACCCCCCAAAATAAAAAAAACTAACACTAATAAACCTAAACTACCCATTGCCCCTAAATGGGCATTTGTATGGACATTGCCCTTAAAAGGGCATTCAGCTCTTTTTCAAATTGCCCAAAAAACCCTAATTTAAAAAATAAAAAAAATTAAATAATTAAAAAAAAAAAACCCTAACACTAAAGCCCCAAATTGGTACTCATGGTTTCAGAAGTCCGGCGGAGAAGGTCTTCTTCCAGGCGATTCCTTCATCTTCATCCACAGCAAAAGTAGCACGGAGCGGAGGTCCAGAACGGTCTTCCCAGATGTGGCGGTCTTCCCAGATGTGCGTGGAGGGAAGGCAGTGTGGAGCGGATGTCCGGAACGGTCTTAACAGATGTGGTGATCCTCGGCGGCGGTTATCGGCGGGGGCAGTCCTCGGCGAAGGCATGGAGGTTTCTCTTCATGCGATCATCCGCCGCACACTGAAGATTGAATTCAAGGTATTTATTGGGGTACCTTGCATTCCTATTGGCTGAAAGTTTCAAAATCAGCCAATAGGATGAGAGCTACTGAAATCTTATTGGCTGATTTGAAGTGCCAATAGGATTTCAGTAACTCTAATCCCATTGGCTGTTTTGAAAAATTCAGCCAATAGGAATGCAAGGTACCCCAAATTGATTGCGGTACCTTGCATTCAATATTCAGTATACGACGGACATCGGATGAAGATGAGCCTCCATTCCGCTGAGGACTGCAGCCGCCGAGGACTGCCACCGCCGCCACAGATGACCACCGCTGAGGATCGCCACATCTAAGAAGACCGCTCCGGACCTCTGCTCCTCGCCGCCTTCGCTGTGGATGAAGATGAGGGATCCACCTGGAAGAAGACCTTCTCTGCCGGACTTCTGAAACAGTGAGTTTTTTTAGATTAGGGTTTATTGGGCAATTTGCAAAAGAGCTGAATGCCCTTTTAAGGGCAGGGAAACAGAGCTGAATGCCCTTTTTAATGGCACTGCCCATACATATGCCCCTTTAGGGGCAATGGGTAGTTTAGGTTTATTAGTATGGGTTTTTTTTATTTTGGGGGGTTTGGTGGGTGGGGGGTTTTACTGTTATGGGCAGGGCCGTCTTTAATATTGACTGGACCCTGGGCAAACATTTTCTTGGGCCCCCATGCAATTTTGCTCTCCACCCCAACATCCCAAAAAACAACTAAATCTATATATTTTATATATTTTTTTAAATTATTAGCACAAAAGAGAGGGGGGCGAGAGACAGCACAAAAGAGAGGGGGAGAGAGAAATCACAAAAGAGAGGGGGAGAGAGACAGCACAAAAGAGAGGGGGAGAGAGACAGCACAAAAGAGATGGGGAGAGAGACAGCACAAAAGAGAGGGAGAGAGACAGCACAAAAGAAAGGGAGAGAGAGACAGCACAAAAGAGAGCGGGGAGAGAGCACAAAAGAGAAGGGGAGAGAAACAGCACAAAAGAGAGGGGGGAGAGACAGCACAAAAGAGAGGGGGAGAGAAACAGCACTCAAGAGAGGGGGAGAGAAACAGCACACAAGAGATGGGGGAGAGAGACAGCACAAAAGAGATGGGGGAGAGAGGCAGCACAAAAGAGAGGGGGAGAGAGACAGCACAAAAGAGAGGGGGAGAGAGACAGCACAAAAGAGAGGGGGAGAGAAACAACACAAAAGAGAGGGGGGAGAGACAGCAAAAAAGAGAGGGGGAGAGACATCACAAAAGAGATGGGGGAGAGACAGCACAAAAGAGATGGGGGAGAGAGACAGCACAAAAGAGAGGGGGAGAGAGACAGCACAAAAGAGAGGGGGAGAGAAACAGCACAAAAGAGAGGGGGGAGAGAGCACAAAAAAGAGGGGGAGAGAGACAGCACAAAAGAGATGGGGGAGAGAGCACAAAAGCGATGGGGGAAAGAGCACAAAAGAGAGGGGGCGAGAGACAGCACAAAAGAGAGGGGGAGAGAGACAGCACAAAAGAGATGGGGGAGAAAGACAGCACAAAAGAGATGGGGGAGAGAGACAGCACAAAAGAGATGGGGGAGAGAGACAGCACAAAAGAGAGGGGGAGAGAGACAGCACAAAAGAGAGGGGGATAGAGAGCAAGGGGTGGGACCGCTGTACTTCAAAAATGGCCCGTGTACATGGGCTTTAGGACTAGTAAGTAAATAAATATATACATTCCTCCACTCTGGATTAATTTAATATGCTTTTGAATGTGATTCTGGTGTGAGGTTAGCTGGTTAAAGAGATTTAGGGCAGCCAACAGGAGCAAAGCAATGTAAAGACTGAGGCGGAAACATGGAGGTACAGACAGATATAAGTTTACTGACTGGAACAGTAGAACTACTATGGGAAGCTGTAAAATCTGAAACAGAGAGAAATAAAAACTATAAAAATAAACCTTACCTTAATGTGTGAAGTATCAGCATGACATTATACATCAGCCACAGCAGCACATGTCACTACTTTGCTCGGAACAAGTTCCCTCTCATCCTGCACTAGACAATGCTGCATGGGGTAGGGGCATGTGTACACTCACTTATTCTTCTCACTGACACCTTTCTACAAAGCACTGTTTTCCTAACAAACTTCAGTTAGTTGATCTTAGAGCCACAGCAGAAAGAGCAGGGCTAAGGGGGCCAGCAGACTCGATGCTGTCTGCCCAAGGCTGCATGGATACAGATGAGTCACACATCCCCAAGACTGAAGAGAGCAGTGTGTGCAGCTGCTCAGATCCTCATGTGCCTGCCACTCCAGCTTTCTGCTGCATGTGCCTATAGTGAGCCCTACCCAGAAGCAATCCCCACCACCAGAGCAGTTACCTGGTAACAGTAGTAACCCCAGCAGGACATTTTCTGATGCAGTGGGATTGACTACATGCCTAGTTAGGGCTTAGCATCCAGTGCTGCACAGTGCACATCTAAAACAGCACATGGCACTAGCTTGGAATGTCACATGACATCGGCACGGTTTCTCACAAATAAATATAAGCAGAGAACTTTTGACTGTGACAATATTAGGACTGACTGTGTGTGTGTCCCATGTCACATGACATCAGCAGTCTGGCATGAAATACATTTTTTTTAAAAAAAAATTTGACTCTTGGGCCCCTCAACAAAGACTGGGCCCAGGGCAGCTGCCCCTTTTGCCCTGTGTTAAAGACGGCCCTGGTTATGGGGGACTTTGTTTATTTTTAATGTAAAAGAGCTGATTTCTTTAGGGCAATGCCCTACAAAAAAGCCCTTTTAAGGGCTATTGGTAGTTAATTCTTAGATCAGGGTTTTTTTTTATTTTGGGGGGCTTTTTTATTTTCATAGGGATTAGGTTTATTTTTTTTTTATTTTTTATAGTGTTGTTTATTTTTTCTGTATTTTTACTTTTTTATTTTTTTGTAGCTTGGGGGTTACATTTTTCGCACATAGACTGCCCTAGTTGTAAATAATGTAGATCCGTTTCTACTGAAAATAGGGTACTTCACAATTGATGTAATGTATGTGATGCTTTATATAGGATTAATGCTTGTTATTTGCATTTCCTATTAGGATGATCAATAAAGCTTCCATCTAATAGACCATTGCCCTTTACCAACAACCTCTCACAAATCTTCTCATTCATAGCCTCCAGGTACTGTTCCCTATGACATCCTTGGCTAGGGGTCATGACATGTAAGTGTGTCTGTCACACTGGATTACAATTGTCTAACTAGAGGATCTGTTGACTTATTAACATATTGACATTGATATGATGTAGTGTAATAAAAGAAAATTGAGCTTACTTGTTTGACACATAGGCAAAAATGTTCCCCGATTTAAAAATAAATAAAAAGAAGGTATAAGAAATATATTTTGCTGCGGTAAGAGTTTATTTGCCTCTTGTATGTTGGGAATTTATTAAAATCTAATGCTGGAGCAGTAAGTGACACAAATCGCTGGCTTGCAATACAGAAGTAACTCCAAACCTATAATGAAGAAAAAAAACATACCACACATTATACAGACACAAAGCTATTTTTAGAATTTGTGCTGTCAGAGGAACTCGACAGCCTGTTTTTAAGCAATTAATTAATCATTTATGTCACAAACATTTTAATATGTATGTAGCATAGCCTCTTTTAATAGCAAATGTAGGTTTATTTATTTAAACTACATATTCTAGGTATTGTACGGTTAACTCTGCGTATCGTAGTTTACCCTGGCACTGGATGGTTAATGTAAATGTTGGCTCACTGGTGTCCTAGCAACCACAAGCAGAAGTGCACATGCAGAAATATATGCACAAAATCCTTTTTAAAAAGTACTGGGCCTGAACCTAATGCAAAATGTTTTCACAAAGGAAAAAACACTCTGTGTGAAACACTTGAATGATTTTCTTTTTTCTTTTCTTTCTTCTTTCTCTTTTTTTTTTTATATACCTGAGCCAAATTGCAAATTTAAAATATTTTACTGTAATACTAATAATAATAATAGTAATAATATTATATATTTCTAAAGAGGTAATTTTCCTTGTATTTAATAACTAAATCCAGCATTATCTTACTAAAATCAGCATTTAATTCCTGACAAAATGTTTAACCCTTTAAGGACACAGCTTTCAGTTTGCTCAATTGTTTTATGACGGAAAAATTCCGTCATATGTCCTTAGGAATAGTAGCAAAAAACAAAACAAAAAAAAAAAAAACAACAACATTGCAGTGCACTTTCATTATTTTAGCCAATTTTTCTGTAATTTAATTTAAATCTGAAATTTGTATATTTTTTTCACTGGCCCCAGAGGGTGGAGTGATTTCTATGGCAGCTCCCATTGTTTTATATACATTTTATAAAAATGTACTTTGCTTAGTTTATCACTATTTAAACAACTAAGGAAACTTTAAAAAATAAATCTACATGTTATTCTTAGACTAATCTTTTATTTGAATGCATCACTCTATCTTGCATTTATTTAGTTTTTATTGTCCCTTTAAGGCTGTGACTGTCTCTATTCCAGTGATTTGCAACCTTTTTTTTTGCTGTGGCACACTTTTTTACATTAAAAAATCCTGTGGCACATCATAATGATTGTCTGTGAATGAATGTCAATGTCAATGTCATGGTTGTAAATGATGCCTGATGAGCCTGTCACATACCTCCCAATATTTCAAAATTTGAAAGAGGGACACCCCCACACTGTTGTCAGTCTTCCGCGGCACACCTGAGGATCTCTCACGGCACACTGGTTGAAAAACACTGCTCTATTCAGCTCTTACACCTGCCTTCCTCTAATCTGTTTATACATTTAGTAGATGATCTCATGCCAAGTTATCGTGTACACATTGCTTTTGGGTTGCTGACTACTTCTGAAGGGTAAAAGTACCATGTTGTAGAATGTACTTCAGGGAGCTGCAACTGTCTATGTTTACTCTTTATTATTAATAATAGTAATAAAAATAGTAATAATAATGCCTTGTAGTTATTGGAGTTATTTATAATACTACATAATGATGCTTTGAAAAACATTTCAGTTGCTATTTTTGTTGGTATTTTATCTCTTATCTTAAATGCTGGTATTATAAATATTAGTTATAGTAGTATCTTGTGGCCCATGGTATGCTAGTGTAAGAATCCTACTGCAGACTATTTCAGTGTAAGGTATGCAATATTTTGGCACCCTGTGATCAGTGTTGGGGTTGTTAGTGACAAGGTTCAGGTTTAAGGCTATAGTTATAGCTAGGACTTTAGTTAGGGCTAGGGCATGGGTTAGGTCTAAGTTAAGGACTGAAGCTAAGGTTAGATTTATGTTTAGTGCTTAAGTTTGGTCTAAAGTTTGGGTTAGGACTAAGGTTAGGTCAAAGGTTACAGTTAGGGTTATACAGGGGATCAACTATTGGATTAGGGCTAGGACATGGGTTAGTTTAGGACTGGGGTTATTGTTAGGTCTAGGGTTAGAATTAGGTTTAGGGTTAGTGCTAGGATTTGGTTTAAATCTAGGGTTAGGGATAGTGCTAGGGTTAAGGTTAAAGGAACACTGAACCCAATTTTTTTCTTTCATGATTCAGATAGAGCATGCAATTTTAAGCCACTTTCTAATTTATTCATATTATCAATTTTTCTTCGTTCTCTTGCTATCTTTATTTTAAAAAGAAGACATCTAAGCTTTTTTTTTTATTCAGAACTCTGGACAGCACTTTTTTATTGGTGGATGAGTTTAGCCACCAATCAGCAAGAACAACCCAGTTTGATCACCAAAAATGGGCCGGCATCTAAACTTACTTTCTTGCATTTCAAATAAAGATACCAAGAGAATGAAGAAAATTTGATAATAGGAGTAAATTAGAAAGTTGGTTAAAATGCCATGCTCTATCTGAATAACGAAAGAATTTTTTTTGGGTACAGTGTCCCTTTAAGTCTAGGGTTGGGGTTAGTGCTAGGGTTAGAATTAGAACTAGGACTAATGTTTGGGTTAGGGCTGAAACATGGGTTAGTTTTAGGGCTTTTTTTAAGGTTAGGTCTAGGGTTAGGGTTAATGATATGGTAATGCTTAGTGTTAGGGTTAGTGCTAGGATTATGTTTAAATCTAAAATTAGTGCTAGGGTTAAGATAAGGATGAGGTTAGTGCTAGTATTAGGTTTAAGTTTAGAACTATGACTAATGGTTTAGGGCAAGGACACAGACTATGTTTATGGCTTGGGTTAAGTTTAGAACTAGGTTTGGGGATTGTGCTAGGGTTAGGTTTAGGTCTAGGGTTAGGTTTAAGGGTAAGGCTAGGGTGAGGGCTACGACCTCTTGATGCTAGAGAGGGCTATAATGCATTATGAAGCAAGAGATCCTCATGCATCCTCTGGGTTTGAATGAAATTTACCCTTGCACAGGCAGTGTGATCAATGGCATTCCTGAACAAGTGACATTGCTGAAATTATGATGTGGCTTTTTTATTTTGAAAACATGCTAGCAAAAAGATCTATTGACATTTGAAAGTTACCCTTTTACCAGCATCTGATATATTTGATTGCGTGTCCTGCCAATAATGCCAATACCTTAGATACATTTAAAAATGGTTTAGACATATTTCTAGCTAGAAACAGAATTCAGGGATATGATTGCTGGTGTTAAATTGGTCCCCTTTTTAATGGGATTAATTTAAGCTTAACTGGAGCTTTTTTTGTAAGTATATTAGATTTGTATAGGTTGAGCTTGATGGACTTTTGACTTTTTTTCAACCTCATCTACTATGTTACTATATTCATTTCCACCTTCCCTGAGAGGAATATTTGTTTGTATACATATATACCTTTTATTCAATTAACAGATTTTCTAAATACTGTTCTGCTCACTGGTGTTGTGAGTGAAAATGTATTGTATTATGGCCCTTTTTGTGGTAGTGTTGAATAGCCCTGGAAGAGTCTCTATGCTAATGAAATTAGTAACTTGAAAACTACATTAAAAGCACATCACTACTTTCTTTACTGAGTTTCTGTGGTGTTCAATTTATTTTATACTGAATTGATTTATGACTAATAAAAGGCCAAGTCAAGAAAGGGAAGCCAATGTTCCTTTATATCAGTACTTGGGTTATTTCAGTTGAATGGTTTAATGGTTTGTGGTGCCTTTGAGAAAGATTTCCGGCAAAACATTTCAGGGGGAGTGGGATTCATGGGGTCCTTATTTTAACTATACTAGTTGTGTTTTCTGAAAGTGATTAACATGCCTTCTCAGCATAGTATAATTTTTGGATGCTGCTACGGCGATGATCATTTTATTAAGTCAGAAATTGTATCAACCATTTCTACTGATAAATATACCAACAATTAGAAGCGAAAATTAAATATAAAGGTTGATTAGTAATCACTTTAAAAGGTAATGGTGCAGACCCTTAATACAAATATACCTAAAGCTAGAGAGATCTGACAGTACGTATACACACTACCATACAAAAGACAGGAAATCAAGTACTATTTTAGTATGAAATGTTTATATCAAAAAAGTTTTCCAATCAGAAAAAAAACCCCAAAGATATTTCCCCCAACAATAATAATGCACAAAATAAAGAAAAAATAAAAATAAAAGAATACACATAATATATACAGTGCACAAAATATAACACTTTTAAAATGATTAGGTTAGTAACGTCACCATGGAGATCGTAATGATAGGGGATGTCAAGGACCTGCAACACCCAACAAGAGGGCAGCCCCGCCTAGATTAGGATGGTATATGCTGTCATTATACACATAAGGATCTATGCAGTCCCCCACCACTCCTACAATTAGGATAAAGCCCAATGAAGTGGCAATAACTTTAATGGCTCATAAGCCCAAGCACATAAGTCAAGCACATAAATAAACGATACAAACAACTATAAGCGCAATGTAGTCAAAATAGCGCCACATATAAGTGTTGATCCAACAGATAGTAGGCAAAATAACAGAGTATTATATGTCTTGGTATACACTGAATGTCCATACAAAGCACATAGGTAATACAGGGAGTGCAGAATTATTAGGCAAATGAGTATTTTGACCACATCATCCTCTTTATGCATGTTGTCTTACTCCAAGCTGTATAGGCTCGAAAGCCTACTACCAATTAAGCACATTTGGTGATGTGCATCTCTGTAATGAGAAGGGGTGTGGTCTAATGACATCAACACCCTATATCAGGTGTGCATAATTATTAGGCAACTTCCTTTCCTTTGGCAAAATGGGTCAAAAGAAGGACTTGACAGGCTCAGAAAAGTCAAAAATAGTGAGATATCTTGCAGAGGGATGCAGCACTCTTAAAATTGCAAAGCTTCTGAAGCGTGATCATTGAACAATCAATCGTTTCATTCAAAATAGTCAACAGGGTCGCAAGAAGCGTGTGGAAAAACCAAGGCACAAAATAACTGCCCATGAACTGAGAAAAGTCAAGCGTGCAGCTGCCAAGATGCCACTTGCCACCAGTTTGGCCATATTTCAGAGCTGCAACATCACTGGAGTGCCCAAAAGCACAAGGTGTGCAATACTCAGAGACATGGCCAAGGTAAGAAAGGCTGAAAGACGACCACCACTGAACAAGACACACAAGCTGAAACGTCAAGACTGGGCCAAGAAATATCTCAAGACTGATTTTTCTAAGGTTTTATGGACTGATGAAATGAGAGTGAGTCTTGATGGGCCAGATGGATGGGCCCATGGCTGGATTGGTAAAGGGCAGAGAGCTCCAGTCCGACTCAGACGCCAGCAAGGTGGAGGTGGAGTACTGGTTTGGGTTGGTATCATCAAAGATGAGCTTGTGGGGCCTTTTCGGGTTGAGGATGGAGTCAAGCTCAACTCCCAGTCCTACTGCCAGTTTCTGGAAGACACCTTCTTCAAGCAGTGGTACAGGAAGAAGTCTGCATCCTTCAAGAAAAACATGATTTTCATGCAGGACAATGCTCCATCACACGCGTCCAAGTACTCCACAGCGTGGCTGGCAAGAAAGGGTATAAAAGAAGAAAATCTAATGACATGGCCTCCTTGTTCACCTGATCTGAACCCCATTGAGAACCTGTGGTCCATCATCAAATGTGAGATTTACAAGGAGGGAAAACAGTACACCTCTCTGAACAGTGTCTGGGAGGCTGTGGTTGCTGCTGCACGCAATGTTGATGGTGAACAGATCAAAACACTGACAGAATCCATGGATGGCAGGCTTATGAGTGTCCTTGCAAAGAAAGGTGGCTATATTGGTCACTGATTTGTTTTTGTTTTGTTTTTGAATGTCAGAAATGTATATTTGTGAATGTTGAGATGTTATATTGGTTTCACTGGTAAAAATAAATAATTGAAATGGGTATATATTTGTTTTTTGTTAAGTTGCCTTATAATTATGCACAGTAATAGTCACCTGCACACACAGATATCCCCCTAAAATAGCTATAACTAAAAACAAACTAAAAACTACTCCAAAACTATTCAGCTTTGATATTAATGAGTTTTTTGGGTTCATTGAGAACATGGTTGTTGTTCAATAATAAAATTAATCCTCAAAAATACAACTTGCCTAATAATTCTGCACTCCCTGTATGTAGATGCTGAATAGAATGATAGCATAAACAGGCAAAGTATAAGCAAACATATGGTATTTTTGTTAAGTCGTCAGACAATGCGTAAGCTGTTGTTAGTATGCTTAGAGATACAAAGGTTAAGTTGTTATTGCAGCAATAGCAATATTCACTTAAACATCAGCGCCAGTGTCCTTAATAAGCCAAGCCAATTGTTGATACAATCTTATGTGTTAGCAGATAAGCCGTAGTTAGGCCATTAGTAATCCACAGGCAGCGGACATCGGGGCAGTCCTTTTCCAGAAAGTAAGCGCTTAACGGTATGTCAGTCCTGTTTAAACATACCTAGGCACCAAAAACACTATAAACGCCATGGATGCCATCGGATGCCATGAATTTCTTCAAAGAGCTTTTTCAAACTCAGAGCGAGATCTCCAGATGCGGAAGTGACATCAGCTATGATACAGCCTATGCGCGTTTCATCCCCAATTACTTCTGGAACTTCCTCAGGGCTAACGTGATGATGATACAGAGGCTCTGTTTATGCTGAGCCATGTAATACCACCCCTAGAATTGATGACATTATTAAACATATACTGTATATGCATATTAAATACATGATGAAATATACACAACTTAACAACTATTTACAAAAAAGAAAAATAAAATAAAATAAAAGTGAAATACTAAATTTGTGCAAGTGTCTCAGACGGCATCAACATCATTAATGCAAAATCCATCTATTATAGAAACCAACAGGTTACCAAGCCTAGTAATCCAGGGTAAATTACTCAATTTCTATATATAGAATATATATGGGCTAAATGTAAATTGAGACTGTATGTGACTCATATTCCATTTCCTAGGGTGTTTATGTGGAAACCCTCCAGCTAATTATAATTACATTAATATACTCATTTATAGGAAGGGGGCAAAATTCATTTTTTTCATTCAAAACTCTGGGAGACAGGATATTCAACCTATATATCCAGGCTGTCTCTTTTTGAAGGAGAATCTTATCTAGGTTACCACCATGATTATGTGTTATCCCTCTATCAATTCCAATAATTCTCAAACTCCCTGATTTTTGATTATGACATTGCTTAAAATGACAAGCAACACTTGTGTCTTTTCCATGCTTTATGTCATCCCTGTGTTCCTGTATTCTAAATCTTTTGGTTTTTCCAACATATAACACAGGGCATGAACAATAAAGCAGGTAAATCACACCAATTGTTTTACAATTTATGTAATAGTTTATAGAGTAATTGAACCAATGAACCAATCTATCTTTCAAATTTGGGGCACATCGGGCAGCAAGTAATGGGTAATCCCCTTCCTCTACCGTTTCAGCTATTTTTTTGTATGCAAGTAGATAGTGCCATTTTTTTTGGAGAATGTCCCGAGTATGGGACCCAATGGCTATTATATTGAGTTATAATCCTAATTTTTCCATCAGATTCTTTTTTATGTTCCCCATATAGCAAATTATCACGTGTCATTTTCCTTGTTCTTGCTAGGGTGTTTTTAAGGTTTTTCATAGTCACCTCGTCTTAAGAACCTGCCAGTCATTTCTGCTGCTTGTCTATCAAAACTACTTCTCGTGGAGCAGTTCCTTTTTAGTCTCAAAAATTGAGCATATGGGATGCTTCTTTTTAATGGACTTGTGACTTCTAATAGGCTATTTGTTGCAGTAGGTTTTCTGTAATACTCTGTTACTAAAGAATTGCCAACTTTTTTAATTTTTACATCAAGAAATTCCAATTCTATGGCATCCACATTATAAGTTAAGACAATGTTATAATCATTATTGTTCAATACATCTACAAAGTTTTTTAAGGCTTCAGCTGTGTCATTCCATAGGATGAAAACATCATCCACATACCTCAGCCAAACTCCTACAGATGACTGAACAATATGATTAAGATTATCAAAAACCTCCAACAGTTCCCATCTGCCCAGGTGGAGACATGCATAAGTCAGGGCGATTTTTGAGTCAAACTGATTTTTTTTTCTCTCCAACACAAACCTCAAAAGTTCAATCACAAATTTGATGTGCTTATTAAAGTAGCTTCCACGACTACCCAAAAAAGACTCAGAAGCAGCTGTACCAACATTATTGGGAATCAATGAATATAGCCCTTCAACGTCAAGGGAAACCAATAAACCAATAAAGTATTATCTTCAAGTGTAAGTTTGTCTAACTTTCTTAACAGGTCTGAAGTATCTTTCACATATGTGAAGAGAGTCTGTACAAAAGGTTTTAAAAAGTAGTCCACATAAGTTTCCAATATTTTCTGTCACACTACCAATGCTGGAAATAATAGGATGACCTGTAGAGTTCTTGGGATTTTTATGTAGCTTCGGGAGGATATAGAAGTTTGACAAGAGCGGAAATTTGGGATAAAGGAAGTCATGTTCCTTTATAGTAATTACTCCATCCAATTTAGCCTGATTAAGTATAAACAAAAGATCTGTCTGAATTTTCTCAATTGGCTTGTATCCCAAAACATTCATACTGATATTTATTGTTAAGTTGGTGGTGTACTTCCTTCAAATACATTAATTAATTTATCAATACCAAGTTTCTACCCTTATCAGCCATTTTAATCACCAAATTGGGAGCATTCTTAAAGGGAAAGTCAACACCAGAATTTTTCTTGTTTAAAAAGATAGATAATCCCTTTATTACACATTCCCCAGTTTTGCATAACCAACACTATTATATTGATATACTTTTTACCTCTGTGATTAACTAGTATCTAAGCATCTTCTGAAAGCCCCCTGATCACATGACATTTTATTTATTATCTATTGACTTTCATTTTAGCCAATTAGTGCAGTGTCTGCCACAATCCCCGGGTGTGATCACAATCGGCTAGATTACGAGTTGTGCGTTAGGCTGAAAAAGCAGCGTTAACAGGTCCTAACACTGCTTTTTTACTACCGCTGTCATTACAAGTCTTGCAGGTTTAGGTGCAATGCACACTTCTTTGGCCTTATCGCAAAACGACTTACATAAACTTCGTAAAGTCTTTTTTTCTATGGGACGTCCATAGCGCTGGTATTACAAGCCTGTCCTGGGAGGCCAAAAAGTGAGCAGTATACCCTCTACCACCAAGATCCCTAACGCATTTTAAAGTCAGTAGTTAAGAGTTTTATGGTACAAGGCTGTAACATAAAACTCATAACTAAAGTGCTAAAAAGTACACTAACACCCATAAACTACCTATTAACCCCTAAACCGAGGCCCTCCCTCATCACAAAAAACACTAAAATTAAATTTTTAACTCCTAATCTGCCGCTCTGGACATCGCCGCCACTATAATAAACATATTAACCCCTAAACCGCCGCACTCCCGCCTCGCAAACACTAGTTAAATATTATTAACCCTTAATCTGCCATCCCTAACATCGCCACCACCTACATTATACTTATTAACCCCTAATCTGCCGCTCCGGACATCGCCGCCACCTACATTATACTTATAAACCAACGTCGCCGCCACTATTCTAAATGTATTAACCCCTAAACCTAAGTCTAACCGCTAACTTAAATATAATTTAAATAAATCTAAATAAAATTACTATCATTACCTAACTATCCTATCCTAGGATTTTTTCTACCTCAATTTCCTATTGTCTGATAGAATTCTATCAGCCAATCGGAATCTAAGGGATGCCATATTGGATGACGTCACTTAAAGGAACCTTCATTCATCGGGTAGTCGTCGGAAGAAGAGAATGCTCCATGTTGGATGTCTTGAAGATGGAGCCGCTCCGCTTCGGAAGGATGAAGATAGAAGTCTGGATGAATACTTCTGCCCATCTGGAGGACCACTTCACCAGGCTTGGATGAAGACTTCTCCCGGCTTCGTTGAGGACTTCGGCCTGGTTGGATGAAGACTTCTGCCGCTTCCTTGAGGATGGATGTCCGGTCTTCAGAACAGTAAGTCGATCCTCAGGGGGTTAGTGTTAGGTGTTTTTAAGGGTGTATTGGGTGGGTTTTATTTTTAGGTTAGGGTTTGGGCCTGCAATAGAGCTAACTGCCCTTTTAAGGGCAATGCCTATCCAAATGCCCTTTTCAGGGCAATGGGGAGCTTAGGTTTTTTTAGTTAGCATTTTATTTGGGGGGTTGGTTGTGTGGGTGGTGGGTTTTACTGTTGTTTGTTTATATTTTTTTTACAGGTAAAAGAGCTGATGAGCTGATTACTTTGGGGCAATACCCCGCAAAAGGCCCTTTTAAGGGCTATTGATAGTTTTGTTTAGGCTAGGGTTTTTTTTTATTTTGGGGGGGCTTTTTTATTTTGATAGGGCTATTAGATTAGGTTAATTAGTTTAAATATCTTGTAATTTGTTTATTATTTTCTGTAATTTAGTGTTTTATTTTTGTACTTTAATTTAATTTAATTGTTTTTAATTTAGTAAATTTATTTAATTATAGTGTAGTGTTAGGTGTTATTGTAACTTAGGTTAGGTTTTATTTTACAGGTACTTTTGTATTTATTTTAGCTAGGTAGTAATTAAATCAATTAACTAAATGAAAAACAATAAAATAAATTAAATTAAATTAGCTAAATTACAAAAAACAAACAAACACTGAATTAAAGAAAATAAAAAACAAATTACAGATCTTTAAATTAATTACACCTAATCTAATAGCCCTATAAAAAAAAAACAAAAAAAAAAACCCTAGCCTAAAACCCTAGCCTAACTTAAAAGGGCCTTTTGATTGCCCCAAAGTAATCAGCTCTTTTACCTGTAAAAAAAAAATACAAACACCCCCCAACAGTAAAACCCACCACCCACACAACAAACCCCCAAATAAAAAGCTAACTAAAAAAACCTAAGCTCCCCATTGCCCTGAAAAGGGCATTTGGATGGGCATTGCCCTTAAAAGGGCAGTTAGCTCTTTTGCAGCCCAAACCCCTAATCTAAAAATAAAACCCACCCAATACACCCTTAAAAAAACCTAACACTAACCCCCTGAAGATCGACTTACAGTTCTGAAGACCGGACATCCATCCTCAAGGAAGCGGCAGAAGTCTTCATCTAACCGGGCCGAAGTCCTCAACGAAGCCGGGAGAAGTCTTCATCCAAGCCGGGCGAAGTGGTCCTCCAGATGGGCAGAAGTCTTCATCCAAACGGCAATCTTCTATCTTCATCCTTCCGACGTGGAGCGGCTCCATCTTTAAGACATCCAACGCGGAGCATCCTCTTCTTCCGACGACTACCCGACGAATGAAGGTTCCTTTAAGTGACATCATCCAAGGTGGCGTCCCTTAGATTCCGATTGGCTGATAGAATTCTATCAGATAATCAGAATTAAGGTAGAAAAAATCCTATTGGCTGATAAAATCAGCCAATTGGATTGAGCTTGCATTCTATTGGCTGATTGGAACAGCCAATAGAATGCAAGCTCAATCCTATTGGCTGATTGGATCAGCCAATAGGATTGAACTTCAATCCTATTGGCTGATTGCATCAGCCAATAGCATTTTTTCTACCTTAATTTCTAATTGTCTGATAGAATTCTATCAGCCAACCGGAATCTAAGGGACGCCATATTGGATAACGTCACTTAAAGGAACCTTCATTCACCGGTTAGTCTTTGGAAGAAGAGAATGCTCCGTGTCGGATGTCTTGAAGATGGAGCAGTCCGCGTCGGAATGATGAAGATAGAATATGCCGTCTGGATGAAGACTTCTGCCTGTCTGGAGGACCACTTCGCCAGGCTTGGATGAAGACTTCTCCCGGCTTCGTTGAGGACTTCGGCCCAGTTGGATGAAAACTTCTGCCGCTTCCTTGAGGATGGATGTCCAGTCTTCAGAACAGTAAGTCGATCTTCAGGGGGTTAGTGTTAAGTTTCTTTAAGGGTGAATTGGGTGGGTTTTATTTTTAGGTTGGGGTTTTGGTCTGCAATAGAGCTAACTGCCCTTTTAAGGGCAATGCCCATCCATTGCCCTTTTCAGGGCAATGGGGAGCTTAGGTTTTTTTAGTTAGTATTTTATTTGGGGGGTTGGTTATGTGGGTGGTGGGTTTTACTGTTGGGGGGTTGTTTGTATTTTTTTTTTACAGGTAAAAGAGCTGATTACTTTGGGGCAATTCCCCGCAAAAGGCCCTTTTAAGGGCTATTGATAGTTTAGTTTAGGCTAGGGTTTTTTATTTTGGGGGGAGCTTTTTATTTTGATAGGGCTATTAGATTAAGTGTAATTAGTTTAAATATCTTGTAATTTGTTTATTATTTTCTGTAATTTAGTGTTTGTTTTTTAGTACTTTAGCTAATTTAATTTATTTAATTGTTTTTAATTTAGTAAATTTATTTAATTATAGTGTAGTGTTAGGTGTTATTGTAACTTAGGTTAGGTTTTTTTTTACAGGTACTTTTGTATTTATTTTAGCTAGGTAGTTATTAAATAGTTAATAACTATTTAATAACTATTGTACCTAGTTAAAATAAATAAAAACTTGCCTGTAAAATAAAAATAAATCCTCACGCCTAGATTTAAAGTTCTGCGTTAGCCGTCCAAACCAGCATTAAGGGGTCCTAATGCTGGTTTTGGCCGCCCGCTGGTATTTAGAGTCAGTCAGGAAAGGGTCTAACGCTCACTTTCCAGCCGCGACTTTTCCATACCGCAGATCCCCTTACGTCAATTGCGTATCCTATCTTTTCAATGGGATCTTTCTAACGCTGGTATTTAGAGGCTTGGCTGAAGTGAGCGTTAGAACTCTAACAACAAGACTCCAGCCGCAGAAAAAAGTCAGGAGTTAAGAGCTTTATGGGCTAACGCCGGTTTATAAAGCTCTTAACTACTGTGCTCTAAAGTACACTAACACCCATAAACTACCTATGTACCCCTAAACCGAGGTCCCCCCACATCGCCGCCACTCTAATAAAAAATGTTAACCCCTAATCTGCCGACCGCACACCGCCGCAACCTACATTATCCCTATGTACCCCTAATCTGCTGCCCCTAACATCGCCGACACCTACATAATATTTATTAACCTCTAATCTGACCCCCCAACATCGCCACTACCTTACCTACACTTATTAACTCCTAATCTGCCGACCAGACCTCGCCACCACTATAATAAATGTATTAACCCCTAAACCGCCTCACTCCCGCCTCAAAAACCCTATAATAAATAGTATTAACCCGTAATCTGCCCTCCCTAACATCACCGACACCTAACTTCAAGTATTAACCCCTAATCTGCCGACCGGACCTCAACGCTACTCTAATAAATGTATTAACCCCTAAAGCTAAGTCTAACCTTAACACTAACACCCCCATAAGTTAAATTTAATTTAAATCTAACTAAATAAAATAAATCTTGTTAAATAAATTAATCCTATTTAAAGCTAAATACTTACCTGTAAAATATACCCTACTATAGCTACAATATAACAAATAATTATATTGTAGCTATTTTAGCATTTATATTTATTTTACAGGCAAATTTGTATTTATTTTAACTAGGTACAATAGCTATTAAATAGTTAATAACTATTTAATAGCTACCTAGTTAAAATAATTACAAAATGACCTGTAAAATAAATCCTAACCTAAGTTACAATTAAACCTAACACTACACTATCAATAAATTAATTAACTAAGCTATCTACCATTATCTACAATTAAATCAACTAAACTAAATTACAAAAACAAACAAACACTAAATTACAAAAAATAAAAAAAGATTACAAGAATTTTAAACTAATTTCACCTACTCTAAGCCCCCTAAAAAAATAACAAAGCCCCCCAAAATAAAAAAATGCCCTACCCTATTCTAAAATAAAAAGTTAACAGCTCTTTTACCTTACCAGCCCTTAAAAGGGCCTTTTGCGGGGCATGCCCCAAAGAAAACAGCTCTTTTGCATTTTAAAAAAACATACAATACCCCCCCAACATTACAACCCACCACCCACATACCCCTAATCTAACCCAAACACCCCTTAAAAAACCTAACAATAAGCCCCTGAAGATCTCCCTACCTTATCTTCACCACGCCGGGTATCACCGATCCGTCCAGAAGAGGGTCCGAAGTCTTCATCCTATCCGGCAAGAAGAGGACATCCAGACCGGTAGACATGTTCATCCCGGCGGCGTCTTCTATCTTCATCCATCCGGCGCGGAGCAGCCAATAGAATGCAAGCTCAATCTGATTGGCTGATTGGATCAGCCAATCGGATTGAACTTGAATCTGATTGGCTGATTCAATCAGCCAATCAGATTTTCCTACCTTAATTCCGATTGGCTGATAGAATCTTATCAGCCAATCGGAATTCGAGGGACGCCATCTTGGATAACGTCACTTAAAGGAACCTTCATTCGTCGGGAGTCGCCGGAAGAAGAGGATGGATTCGCGTCGGCTGCTTCAAGATGGTCCCGCTCCGCGCCGGATGGATGAAGATAGAAGACGCCGCCGGGATGAATATGTCTACCGGTCCGGATGTCCTCTTCTTGCCGGATAGGATGAAGACTTCGGACCCTCTTCAGGACCTTTTCTTGCCGAATAGGATGAAGACTTCGGACCCTCTTCTGGATGGATCGATGATACCTGGCGTGGTGAAGATAAGGTAGGGAGATCTTCAGGGGCTTAGTGTTAGGTTTTTTAAGGGGTGTTTGGGTTAGATTAGGGGTATGTGGGTGGTGGGTTGTAATGTTGGGGGGGGGTATTGTATGTTTTTTTTAAATGCAAAAGAGCTGTTTTCTTTGGGGCATGCCCCGTAAAAGGTCCTTTTAAGGGCTGGTAAGGTAAAGGAGCTTTTAACTTTTTATTTTAGAATAGAGTAGGGCATTTTTTTATTTTGGGGGGGGCTTTGTTATTTTTTAGGGGGCTTAGAGTAGGTGTAATTAGTTTAAAATTCTTGTAATCTTTTTTTATTTTTTGTAATTTAGTGTTTTGTTTTTTTTGTAATTTAGTTTAGTTGATTTAATTGTAGATAATTGTAGGTAGTTTAGTTAATTAATTTATTGATAGTGTAATGTTAGGTTTAATTGTAACTTAGGTTAGGATTCATTTTACAGGTAATTTTGTACTTATTTTAACTAGGTAGCTATTAAATAGTTATTAACTATTTAATAGCTATTGTACCTAGTTAAAATAAATACAAAGTTGCCTGTAAAATAAATATAAATGCTAAAATAGCTACAATATAATTATTCGTTATATTGTAGCTATATTAGGGTTTATTTTACAGGTAAGTATTTAACTTAATTAATTTATTTAATAATATTTATTTTATTTCGTTAGATTTAAATTAAATTTAACTTAGGGGGGTGTTAGTGTTAGGGTTAGACTTAGCTTTAGGGGTTAATACATTTATTAGAGTAGCGGCAAGGTCCGGTCGGCAGATTAGGGGTTAATACTTGAAGTTAGGTGTTGCCAATGTTAGGGAGGGCAGATTAGGGGTTAATACTATTTATTATAGTGTTTGAGAGGCGGGAGTGCGGCGGTTTAGGGGTTAATACATTTATTATAGTAGCAGCGAGGTCCGGTAGTCAGATTAGGGGTTAATAAGTGTAGGTAAGGTAGCGGCAACGTTGGGGGGGGCAGATTAGGGGTTAATAAATATAATATAGGGGTCGGCGATGTTAGGGGCAGCAGATTAGGGGTACATAGCTATAATGTAGGTTGCGGCGGTGTACGGAGCGGCAGATAGGGGTTAATAATAAAATGCAAGGGTCAGCGATAGCGGGGGCGGCAGATTAGGGGTTAATAAGTGTAAGGTTAGGGGTGTTTAGACTCGGGGTACTTGTTAGAGTGTTAGGTGCAGACTTAGGAAGTGTTTCCCCATAGGAAACAATGGGGCTGCGTCAGGAGCTGAACGCTGCTTTTTTTGCAGGTGTTAGGTTTTTTTTCAGCTCAAACTGCCCCATTGTTTCCTATGGGGATATTGTGCACGAGCACGTTTTTTAAGCTGGCCGCATCCGTAAGCAACGCTGGTATTTAGAGTTGAAGTGGCGGTAAATTATGCTCTACGCTCCCTTTTTGGAGCCTAACGCAGCCCTTCAGAGAACTCTAAGTACCAGCGTTGTTTAAAAGGTGCGGGGGAAAAAAAACACGCGTAGCTAACGCACCCCTTTGACCGCAAAACTCTAAATCTAGCCGTAAGATAGCTACAATGTAACTATTAGTTATACTGTAGCTAGTTTAGGGTTTATTTTATAGGTAAGTATTTAGTTTTAAATAGGAATTATTTAGGTAATAATATTAATTTTTATTTAGATTTACTGTAATTACATTTTAGTTAGGGGGGTGTTAGGGTTAGGTTTAGACTCAGGTTTAGGGGTTAATACATTTAGAATAGTGGCGGCGACGTTGGGGGCAGCAGATTAGGGGTTAATAAATGTAGGTAGGTGGCGGCGATGTTAGGGACGGCAGATTAGGGGTTAATAATATTTAAATAATGTTTTCGAGGCGGGAATGCGGCGGTTTAGGGATTAATATGTTTATTATAGTGGCAACGACGTTGGGGGCGGCAGATTAGGGGTTAATAAGTGTAGATAGGTTGCGGCGACATTGGGGGCTGCAGATTAGGGGTTAATAAATATAATGTAGGTGTCGGCAATGTTGTGGGCAGCAGATTAGGGGTTAATACATATAATGTAGGTGGCGGTGGTGTCCGGAGCGGCAGATTAGGGGTTAATAAGTATAATGTAGGTGTAGGCGATGTCGGGGGCAGCAGATTAGGGGTTAAAAAGTGTAAGATTAGTGGTGTTTAGACTCGGGGTTCATGTTAGGGTGTTAGGTGTAAACATAAATTTTATTTCCCCATAGGAATCAATGGGGCTAGGAATCAATGGGGCTGCCTTACTGAGTTTTACGCTGCTTTTTTGCAGGTGTTAGACTTTTTCTCAGCCGGCTCTCCCCGTTGATTCCTATGGGGAAATAGTGCACAATCACGTATGACCAGCTTACCGCTGACTTAAGCAGCGCTGGTATAGGTGTGCGGTAAGGAGCACAATTTTGCTCAACGCTCACTTCTTGCCTTTTAATGCCGGGTTTGTAAAAACCTGTAATACCAGCGCTGCAGGTAAGTGAACGGTGAGAGAAAACTGCTCGTTAGCACCGCATAGCCTCTAACGCAAAACTCATAATCTGGCCGAATGTTATCTATATAGTTTACATGAACTAGCTCTCCAATGTTGTGAGAAGCAAATAAAAAAGCATTTGATAAGAGGAGGTCTTCAAGGGCTTAGAAATTATCATTTGAGCATTCCTAGGTTTAGCTTTCAACTAAGAATACTAAAAGAACAAAGCAAATTGGTGATAAAAGTAAATTGGAAAGTTGTTTAAAATTACATGCCCTATTTCAAACATGAAAGTTTTTTTGGACTTGACTGTACCTTTAAGTTCATTAAGGGCCTTTCTTTAAACCCGAGACAAATTGCCATCCACAATAAAAAACTGTAAAAGACATCCTCTCTATATATTTCTCAACAGCTTGTACAAACTACTGTACCGCAGGAACAAGGGACAGAGGGGGCATATACTGTGATTTAGATCTAAAATTGGTATTAAGCCTAATCTCAGGGGTAACACTGCCATCACTTCCTCCACTGTCAACCAACAAGGAGTTCAAGGTCTCCAAAGTATTAACTTCTGATTGATCCAATGTGGTGCAGGTTTTATCTATTTCATTAGAAGTGTTTTTCATAATCTGGGAAAGGACTAATTTGCGGGCAAATAAATTAATATCCTTTATGAACATAAATTTATTAAGTGGGTTAGATGGTCAAAAAGATAGTCCTTTCTTTAGAAGACTGATATATGGGCCAAGTTTAGGGAAAAGGATGATAAATTCCCAATTTGGAGATCATCATCTGGGGTGCCATCAGTCAGAAATCCTTTCTGCTCCTCCTCCTTGTCCTCATTCTCCAATATTGTTGTGGTGATGATCTCCCTCATGAATGATCCCTTCTTGTCCCTCTCCTTCTTGAATCTATAGTTCCCCTGCCTGTTCCTCTACATCTCTCACACCTGTAGAGCCATTTACGTTTGCATCTCCTTCAACTTCAGAACAGTCAGTGCCCGGATCATAAGAGCCTTTAATTTGTGCATAGGAATATACTTTGTCCTTTATATAGTCCTCTTGGTTCCTAAATAGTTTACGACATTTCCTTAATTTTATGTCTGATAACAGTCTTTCAACATGCTCTTTGACTTCATCATTTAATTTAGAGAATTTTGAATCACCTTCAAACTTGTTTACTGCTCTGTTGGATCAACACTTATATGTGGCGCTATTTTGACTACATTGCGCTTATAGTTGATTGCATCGTTTATTTATGTGCTTGACTCTTTGGAGCCTTTAAAGTTATTGCAACTTAATTGAGCCTTATCCTAATTGTAGGAGTGGTGGGGGACTGCATAGATCCCTATGTGTACCATGACAACATATACCCTCCAAATCTAGGCGGGGCTGCCCTCTGGTTAAGTGTTGCAGGTCCTTGACATCCCCTATCATTACGATCTCCATGGTGATGCCACTAACCTAATTTTAAAAGTGTTATATTTTCTGCACTGTATATATTATGTGTATTATTTTCTTTTTTCTTTTGTACATTATCATTGTTGGGGAAATGTCTTTGGTTTCTTTTTTCTGATTTTAAAACTTTTTTGATATAAACATTTCATACTAAAAGAATGCTTGATTCCCTGTCTTTTGTATGGTAGTGAGATCTCTCTATCTTTAGGTATAACATTTCTACTGATAACGTGAAGCTCACGAATGCTGTTATTACAGCGTATTTGCTATCACACTGAGCCCATGCCACAGCCCAACAATTGCCGGAATTTGACTCAGCAAATATTCATAACTAGCATACTATTGGGTTTATGTTAGAAACATTATTAGCATTATAGATTTCTTATTATTCAAATTGATGATTCATGCTAATATATTGCTTCTCAGCTAAACGTGTAGCCAAGTGTTACTAAGTGCCTGACGCACTTGAAGTTGTAACAATATTTAGTTCCAATCTCTTTGTTATTCAACTATACTGTGTTACTTGACATATATGTTACTTAATATACCAGTATTATAGATGATTGATACTAATACACTATATTTTCACTGAATGGCATTATTGTCACTGGTACACTGAAAAAAATCTGACAATACCAGTTTTATTTGACTAATATGCTACTCATAATACCAAAATTATATTGGAGTTAGTGATATGATAGGACTAGCACAAGTATATTAACATACACAGTGACATTCACTCTACTTTCTTTTTAAATTTCATTAACCCATTTTTAATTGATTTTAAAAAAGGTTTTACCACACATCTCTCCATACTTTTGTATTATAGAATTTTCATTGCAATTATTGCATTGATACCTATGTGGTGATAATTGTAGAGTGCTATTTATTTACACACTTTCTGTGTTTTATACACATTCCTCCTTAAGTGCACAGAACCACTCCCTATTAACATATTGATATGTATGGTGATAACATAGGGATTACCCTGCTGTGATTATAACACATAGGGAATCAACCATAGTAGTGCCATTATTTCCTCCTTTTTTCTTTTTAAAAAAAACTTGGTACAATGTT
The DNA here is from genome assembly GCF_027579735.1 of Bombina bombina. NCBI lineage: Eukaryota > Metazoa > Chordata > Amphibia > Anura > Bombinatoridae > Bombina > Bombina bombina. Next base: position 92,015,409 of record NC_069504.1, read on the forward strand.
ACCCCAAGTAAACAATCATAAATAAACATGATAAAGACAGAGGCCCCAAGTTATCAAGGTCTGTCGGACCTGATCCGACAGTGCGGATCAGGTCCGACAGACCTCGCTGAATACGGCGAGCAATACGCTCACCATATGTGACCGCTGCTTCATAACGGCTGTTTCTGGCGAGTCTGAAGACTCGCCAGAAACAGGGGCCATCAAGCTCCTTACGGAGCTTGTTAAATAGAGGCCACTGTATCACCATCTACTTGCATTTCATGTTTGCCAAACGTAAAAAAAACAAATGTAGGAGCTACCTGTTTATAAATTATTTGAGCAGCCAATTAATAAGCTACAGTAAATATATGGAGATAGTCCTTCATAGTTCTGCAATTGTTAAAACAAAAATATGGAAATAATGAAAGAGCTTCTTTGACATTTAATGCAATGGCTTCTTGCCCTGTTCTGAGTGAGGAAAATCTAGCACTCTCCAAAGCAAGTATGAAACTGAAATCAATAAATGAAATTTAAGATGCTGGCAGTGGGAAGGCAGGCACTGTGGTTCCAATGAAGCAAGTCAGTTTTTATTACGCGCAGATTCTTCCATGTGTAATGTAAGATCGATCGAGAAACTCTTTGACAAAATTTGTATAATGGATTAGCAGTGGTGAAAATTAAGTGATTTCATGTGACTTTTTTGTGTTGAAGTAGATGATATAGTCAATAATGCTTAAAAAACAAACACCACTAAGGATGCATGCTGATGTAATCAAGCAAATCACTTAAACAGAAACATTAAAAACAGCACGGAAAGCATCAATTTTGTATTATGCATTACGCTTGACTTCTAAGCATGATTGTTCTGCATGTAACATAAGTAATGTTTTTATATTGCATCACAGAGAACGTGCATCCACAACCTACATTAGTAATATTTTTTCCAGTCAATTAGTATTACTATAATATTTTGCTTATTTCATCATTGTAACATTTTAGAAGAAAAATATAACTTTAAAGACATTTTTATTTTATAGAATAGTAAGAAGCTGCCATTATTTTCTGCTACCTTTTTATTCTGTTTATTTATTTTGTGATGTATTGTATTTTGCAGTTGCAGTTTTACATAAAAGCTAGATTATTGAGAGTTTAGGCCAGGGATGGGGAACCTTGGCCCCCCTGATGTTTCCAAACTACATTACCCATAATGTTTAGGTACTCTGAAGTCCAGTTGAGCATCATGAGACATGTAGTTCTGAAACATCTGGAGTGCCAAGGTTCCCCATTCCTGGTTTAGGCATACAAAATAAATACTGCACCATATTGCTGGTCGCTATGGCCATCTGCCCTAGAGTTTTCTTATCCAACCACTGTAACTCTAAAATAAGATTATTTTGCTAACATTCAGGTAAGAGGATTTAAATGGTCATTTTTTGTTCATCGTTCACATTGAGTATTGCCTATCTAATAACGGTTTTAGTGTAACTAGTTTGCATGAGCATTATGGATTGCTGATCATAATGGGGTCCAATAGAACGTAATAGAAGCTATCTTTACTTGGGAGCTGCTTCACTGGTTTAGCCACTCATATTTTGAAAGGTTTGAGTGTGACAGCCCCTCACATAGGGCCGAATGTATAAAATTTGCCAGTCTAGACGTGAGACCTTTGGGGGTTAAATGTTTACAGCATTAAGCTGGGATTTGGGAGGCAATTTCATATACACCCATGGAATGCCCATGTTCAGCCCACTTTACGAAAAAAACGCTTTGTATTTTGGTAAACAAATTTGTTGTGATTTTTGATGCACCTTAACAATACAGTTTCCTGAATATTTCTGCGGTAGGTTCAATTATTCAATTTCTAACGACTAGATTTAGAGTTCTGCGGCCAAAGGGGTGCGTTAGCTATGCATGCTTTTTTTCTCCCGCACCTTTTAAATACCGCTGGTATTTAGAGTTCACAGAAGGGCTGCGTTAGGCTCCAAAAAGGGAGCGTATAGCATATTTACCGCCACTGCAACTCTCGATACCAGCGGTGCTTACGGACGCGGCCAGCTTCAAAAACATGCTCGTGCACGATTCCCCCATAGGAAACAATGGGGCTGTTTGAGCTGAAAAAAAACCTAACACCTGCAAAAAAGCAGCGTTCAGCTCCTAACGCAGCTACATTGTTTCCTATGGGGAAACACTTCCTACGTCTGCACCTAACACCCTAACATGTACCCCGAGTCTATACACCCCTAACCTTACACTTATTAACCCCTAATTTGCCGCCCCCGCTATCGCTGACCCCTGCATATTATTATTAACCCCTAATCTGCCGCTCCGTACACCTCCGCCAGCTACGTTATCCCTATGTACCCCTAACATCGCCGACCACTATGTTATATTTATTAACCCCTAATCTGCCGCCCCCGCTATCGCTGACACCTGCATATTATTATTAACCCCTAATCTGCCGCTCCGTACACCGCCGCAACATACATTATAGTTATGTACCCCTAATCTGCTGCCCCTAACACCGCCGACCCCTATATTATATTTATTAACCCCTAATCTGCCCCCCACAACGTCACCGCCAGCTACCTACAATAATTAACCCCTAATCTGCTGACCGGAGCTCACCGCTACTATAATAAATGTATTAACCCCTAAAGCTAAGTCTAACCCTAACACTAACACCCCCCTAAATTAAATATAATTTAAATCTAACGAAATAAATGAACTCTTATTAAATAAATTATTCCTTTTTAAAGCTAAATACTTACCTGTAAAATAAACCCTAATATAGCTACAATATAAATTATAATTATATTGTATCTATTTTAGGATTAATATTTATTTTACAGGCAACTTTGTATTTATTTTAACCAGGTACAATAGCTATTAAATAGTTAATAACTATTTAATAGCTACCTAGTTAAAATAATTACAAAATTACCTGTAAAATAAATCCTAACCTAAGTTACAATTAAAACTAACACTACACTATCAATAAATAAATTAAATACAATACCTACAATTATCTACAATTAAACCTAACACTACACTATCAATAGATACATTAAATAAAATACCTACAAATAAATACAATTAAACCTAACACTACACTATCAATAAATAAATTAAATACAATACCTACAAATAAATACAATGAAATAAACTAACTAAGGTACAAAAAATAAAAAAAAGCTAAGTTACAAAAAATAAAAAAATATTTACAAACATTAGAAAAATATTACAACAATTTTAAACTAATTACACCTACTCTAAGCCCCCTAATAAAATAACAAAGACCCCCAAAATAAAAAAAATGCCCTACCCTATTCTAAATTAAAAAAGTTCAAAGCTCTTTTACCTTACCAGCCCTGAAAAGGGCCCTTTGCGGGGCATGCCCCAAAGAATTCAGCTCCTTTGCCTGTAAAAAAAACACATACAATACCCCCCAAACATTACAACCCACCACCCACATACCCCTAATCTGACCCAAACCCCCCTTAAATAAACCTAACACTAAGCCCCTGAAGATCTTCCTACCTTATCTTTACCTCGCCGGGTATTACACTGATCCGTCCTGGCTCTGATGTCTTGATCCAAGCCCAAGCGGGGGGCTGAAGATGTCCATGATACGGCTGAAGTCTTCATCCAAGCGGGAGCTGAAGAGGTCCATGATCCGGCTGAAGTCTTCTATCAACGGCATCTTCAATCTTCTTTCTTCCGGAGCCATCATCTTCCAGCAGACGCGGATCCAACCTCTTCACCGACGCCTACTCGCCGAATGACAGTTCCTTTAAATGACGTCATCCAAGATGGCGTCCGTCGAATTCCGATTGGCTGATAGGATTCTATCAGCCAATCGGAATTAAGGTAGGAAAAATCTGATTGGCTGATGGAATCAGCCAATCAGAATCAAGTTCAATCCGATTGGCTGATCCGATCGGAACAGCCAATAGAATGCGAGCTCAATCTGATTGGCTGATTGGCTCGCATTCTATTGGCTGTTCTGATCGGATCAGCCAATCGGATTGAGCTTGATTCTGATTGGCTGATTCCATCAGCCAATCAGAATTTTCCTACCTTAATTCCGATTGGCTGATAGAATCCTATCAGCCAATCGGAATTCGACGGACACCATCTTGGATGACGTCATTTAAAGGAACCGTCATTCGGCGAGTAGGCGTCAGTAGAAGAGGTTGGATCCATGTCGGCTGGGAGATGATGGCTCCGGAAGAAAGAAGATTGAAGATGCTGTTGATAGAAGACTTCAGCCAGATCATGGATCTCTTCAGCTCCCGCTTGGATGAAGACTTCAGCCGGATCATGGACATCTTCAGCCCCCCGCTTGGGCTTGGATCAAGACATCGGAGCCAGGAGGGATCAGTGTGATACCCGGCGAGTTGAAGATAAGGTAGGAAGATCTTCAGGGGCTTAGTGTTAGGTTTATTTAAGGGGGGTTTGGGTTAGATTAGGGGTATGTGGGTGGTGGGTTGTAATGTTGGGGGGGTATTGTATGTGTTTTTTTTACAGGCAAAAGAGCTGAATTCTTTGGGGCATGCCCCGCAAAGGGCCCTTTTCAGGGCTGGTAAGGTAAAAGAGCTTTGAACTTTTTTAATTTAGAATAGGGTAGGGCATTTTTTTTATTTTTGGGGTCTTTGTTATTTTATTAGGGGGCTTAGAGTAGGTGTAATTAGTTTAAAATTGTTGTAATATTTTTCTAATGTTTGTAAATATTTTTTTAATTTTTGTAACTTAGCTTTTTTTATTTTTTGTACTTTAGTTAGTTTATTTCATTGTATTTATTTGTAGGTATTTAATTTAATTTATTTATTGATAGTGTAGTGTTAGGTTTAATTGTAGATAATTGTAGGTAGTTTATTTAATTTATTTATTGATAGTGTAGTGTTAGGTTTAATTGTAGATAATTGTAGGTAGTTTATTTAATTTATTTATTGATAGTGTAGTGTTAGGTTTAATTGTAGATAATTGTAGGTATTGTTATTTAATTAATTTATTGATAGTGTAGTGTTAGGTTTAATTGTAACATAGGTTAGGATTTATTTTACAGGTAATTTTGTAATTATTTTAACTATTTTAGCTATTAAATAGTTCTTAACTATTTAATAGCTATTGTACCTGGTTAAAATAATTACAAAGTTGCCTGTAAAATAAATATTAATCCTAAAATAGCTACAATATAATTATTATTTATATTGTAGCTATATTAGGGTTTATTTTACAGGTAAGTATTTAGCTTTAAATAGGAATAATTTATTTAATAAGAGTTAATTTATTTTGTTAGATTTAAATTATATTTAACTTAGGGGGGTGTTAGGGTTAGGGTTAGACTTAGCTTTAGGGGTTAATACATTTATTATAGTAGCGGTGAGATCCGGTCGGCAGATTAGGGGTTAATAATTGTAGGTAGGTGGAGGCGACGTTGGGGGCAGCAGATTAGGGGTACATAGGGATAATGTAGCTGGCGGCGGGGTACGGAGCAGCAGATTAGGGGTTAAAAAAAATATGCAGGTGTCAGCGATAGCGGGGGCGGCAGATTAAGGTTTAATAAATATAATATAGGGGTCGGCGATGTTAGGGGCAGCAGATTAGGAGTACATAGTGATAACGTAGCTGGCTGCGGTGTACGGAGCGGCAGATTAGGGGTTAAAACATTTTAATAGAGTGGCGGCGATGTGGGGGGACCTCGGTTTAGGGGTACATAGGTAGTTTATGGGTGTTAGTGTACTTTAGAGCACAGTAGTTAAGAGCTTTATAAACCGGCGTTAGCCCAGAAAGCTCTTAACTACTGACTTTTTTCTGCGGCTGGAGTTTTGAGATTTCTAACGCTCACTTCAGCCAAGACTCTAAATACCGGCGTTAGAAAGATCCCATTGAAAAGATAGGATACGCAATTGAAGGGGATCTGCGGTATGGAAAAGTCGCGGCTGCAAAGTGAGCGTTAGACCCTTACCTAACTGACTCCAAATACCAGTGTGCGGTAAAAACCAGCGTTAGGACCCTCTAACGCTGGTTTTGACGGCTACCGCCCAACTCAAAATCTAGGCCTAAGATTTTTAAATTACCGATTTAATTGTAACACTTTTGTAATGTATGCATCTCCTTCCTATACGAAAATGAAGTATACGCCCCTTAGTGAGACACCCTGTCTTTAGAAAATTCCACCAGGGAAATAGAAGAACCGGTGAGCATTCTTATAGAATCTCACCAACCTAGAGATCTTTTTATAATCAGGGTCATAGTATGTAGCAGAAATAAACCAACCGTTTTATCCACAATTCACTATGATTTATTTTTTTAAGCTGCCTTTGTGTCAATTATATTAAACAGTTTAAAATAATTTGAATACCAATATTTTTCACTGGAATCCAGGTGTAACTTAGTCAATATAGTTTAGTTTATACTGTTTATAATTTATCTTTCTGCCTATTCTATATATGAGTCCCATGATGGATTGACTAATTACATATTTAATTTACAGTGCATAAATAATAATTGCATAAGCTTAAACTAATTAACATAAGCATAATATAATTAACATACAACTAATTACTATTTATATATCATTGTAATTTTCAGTTAATTTTGTTTTCTAGGTAATAAATAATGTTGTTAAATGTTTTTTGTAGGAAAAATTGTAATATATAAATATATTTAAATTTCCTTAATTTAAGCATTTCTGTGTTTATATCGCAACCAGGTGTTGCCTAGCAACTGTTTACTGTTTAGGAGCACAATGGCAAAATGTACATCATATACAGGGAACTAAGTAATCATTGTCATTTCTATGATTTTTTTTTCCTGTTTCTTTAGCTTTTTCCTTTAATTACAACAAGGGATTGTTTTTCAAAAATGTAATTTGCTTCCAAAATCTTGATTACGTTACCCAAATGAACGAGCATTTATAAATGAGTAAAACATTAGTTTTCCTCTGGTAAATACCTTGATCAGTTGACTGACATGTTGATCTTTTTATCATTCTGTGTAGCATAAGTATTGACACAAAGGCGTATTATATAACCTACAGCCATAGGGATGCCACCCAGTTGGTATTTTACCAAGATGGCCAGTATTTGTAAGGTTTAGGTTAAAAATAAAGATTAAATATAGAAATAAATATTTTATATATGGGTAGACTTGATGGGAACTTTTTGGTTCTTATCTACCGTCAAATTCTATGTTTCTATGTATCACAAATGAGAAAATATTAGGTACTTCTATAATTATTATTGATGCTTCTAAGTGTATTGTTATCTAATTATAAATAAATGGGCATTTAAATCAATCCTAGCAGCTTTAGTTCTTGATTTATCCTATATAATTAGTTATGCTAATGAGCAGGACCAGTATTTTTTTCCATAAAAAGGTGGTAAATTTATCAAAGACTTCGCCAGCCTTCACCTCTCTGCGACTGTAGGTTCTCACAAGAGAACCTGCAGTCCATATTTATGAAGCAGCGGCCATCAGACCACTGCTTCCCTAACCTCTTCGCCACCTCTTAGGTGGCGAATTCCAATCTCCCTGGTCTCGTCCGAACGGGGCTATTGGCCATTGCGTGGGCAGGGGGCGGTGTTGCAGAAGAGCGCAAAATATCGTTCTTGTGCAACGCTGAATTCCGGCAGCGGAATTCAGCCCTCCAGAAGCAAACTGCGGTGGACAGGGGTGCATATGTATGCCCCTGTCTGCTGTTGCTTGATAAATTAAACCCTATATAGCCACCATGAGACACATCCTGAAATCTCCCGTGATAGAATACTATCAGTTGCGACCATCAGGTCTGTATCTGTAAACCCCATAACAGAGATGGATAAATATTTTCCATATTTGGTAAAAATAACCAAAGTTGGCAGCTTTTGTTTGCCATAAAAAATGGAAAATGTTTGCATGCACTACAAAACGTATTACAACTGAATTTTTGCAAACATAAAGATAATATAAATATTTTCAAATGGAATTTGGAATGCATAACTATGTATATATTATAAATTTGCATGTTATGCAGCTTTTAAGCCAATATACAAGCCAATATACAATACTGTCAATATACTGTCAATATACAAGCCAATATACAATACTTTCTTAAAGGGACAGTAAACATCGTGTAATTACAGAATATGGGGATGATTTATTAAGAACCGAATGGCCCCTGATGCCCCTGTTTCCGCACGAGCCTTCAGGCTCGCAGAAAACAGCAGTTATGAAGCAGCGTTCTTAAGATTGCTGCTCCTTAACTGGTCCATCTGCTCTGAGGCTGCGGACATCAATCTGCCTGATCTCATACGATCGGGCTGATTGACACCCCATGCTAGCGGCCAATTGGCCACAAATCTGCAGGGGGCGGCATTTCACAAGCAGTTCACAAGAACTGCTTGTGCAATGATAAATGCTGACAGCGTATGCTGTCGGCATTCATTGATGTCTGTTGGACATGATCTGCTGAGCGGATCATGTCGTAGAGACTGATGATAAATTGACCCCTATGCCTGCTGTCTTGCAGTAAACTAATATACTGGGTTAGGACTTTGTTTGCTCCAATTGTTTTTTAGTGGACAGACTCCAGTCACTACTTGCCTTATTGGGAGGAACTAATCTAGAATTATTATGGGAATAAACATAGCTAACATATAAAAACAATTCCCAGACTGGCTCACTCCTATAAAAGATATAAAAGAACATATACAAAACAGCTTGTGTAAAAAATAATAAAATGAAGTTAGCTCACAACACTGTTCTGCATATCTTTTTTGTATATCTTTAATGGAATTTTACAATAAAGTGCTAATTGCTACCACAAGCTCACGGTAGCAATAACCAGCCACTTGTAATGGCTGGTTAATTATCTCGCTCCTGCAAACGGGCAAATTTGGATAATTTAGCGCTCCACTTGTAATCTAGCCCTATAACTTCATATTTTGTATAATATGGTAAAATACTTATGTGTTAAAGGCTATATTTGAACTCAGGTCATGAAGTAATTGGTTGAGACACCTTTTGAATGTAGCATGTGTCTGAGGATCTGAGGCAGGATTTAGCCAGCTCCTCACCTGCACTTTAAAAATGCTAGAACAGCAACATAAAAATTATGCAAGAAATATGTAAATTGATATCTATTTCCTTTATTAGCGCCACTGTGGTTTGTACTTCTATAAAAAGAAAGATAACATTTTTGCCTAGAAAAAAACTAATTTTTCCTTAGGACTTTTTTTACTTTCTTGTTGTCATGGAAACTAGAACTACAGAAGCATACCTAGTTCTTCAATTAAAGGGGAATTGTATTAAAAAAAATGTCTAATATAAAAATGAAAAAGTAGTCTTTACATGTGTTAAAACTATTTGTTTTCTGCAAAAATATTAAAGGGATAGGAAACCCCCCAAAAAAGTTTTCAGATTTTTTTTTGTTTAATTTTACTTAGAAATTATGTATTCTGCCAAACCCCCCTGGATCGTCATTATGCAGATCAAATTGGAGTGTTCTACCTAGGTAGAACAATAATGGCGGCCCGCATGCGCAGTATGCCTCGTCCTGAACCCACGCATGCGCAAAACTGATTTTACAGGTTAGGAGTATGCAGGCATGTCATGAACCGTGTGTCAGATGCAGACCAAGAGGCATAGGAGCAGACATTTGAAGATAGAGACTGTGCCATTACTGCCTATTGCGCATGCGATTGCCCACAGTTACTAATGCTCATGCGAGGATGGATGACATTGTGAATATGGGTGACTCCTTACTATGCAAATTATGCTCATTTTTCTGCCGTGCTATTGGCCGATGTGACTGCATGAATGAATTTAGTGATTTTAGCAAGAAATCGGCTGAGTGGGTAACCCCCACAAAATTTGCAGGTAGGAGGACGCCTTTGAGCGCATAGGAATGCCTGTATGGAATGTTTGAGCAATGATGTTAACCCTATGATTCCCACACATCTTTACAATATCGATATTCAATACTGAGACTAAAAACTCAGCTGCTAAGTTCTTAAAGAGACAGTCTAACTTGTGGCTGATATTCATATATAACTGTGATAACAGTATATATAAGATAATTACTGAATACAATCAGCATTGTTTGTTTAGACTGATGATAATGTCTGCTGTTGCAATGGACACAGAGATTTAAGATAAAATCACTACTAACATTAGAACTGCAGCTTTTTTTATCGCTACAATAGGACATAATCACGGCCCATTACTATTAGGATATATCATGAATGAACATTCTGTGCGTACATAAGATTTGCTGTTGATACCTGTATAGGGTTTAGCCATATATTGGGTGGCTTGGTAATTTCCACTTATTTATGAGCATTTAAGAATGCCAATGACCAATGCTTGCTAAGCAAACCTAATCCTATATCCAATACACTGTAACATCTACACACTCCCCATTGGCCACATGGCCCTCTTTCTTGTGTTTAATTAGTGTTGGGCTCACATTGAATACAAGGATTGGATGTAACATTCCCTTTCCTTAGACCCAGCAATAGATCTATGTTGTCTTTTTTTCAATAAAGTGTTACATTTTAAACCTACTATATTTCCTAAACTAAACTGCCAATAGCCCTTAAAAGGGCCTTTTGTGGGGAATTACCCCAAAGTAATCAGCTCTTTTACCTGGCAAATAAAAATACAAACATCCCCCCAACAGTAAAACCCACCACCCACACAACCAACCCCCCAAATAAAATTGTATCTAAAAAAATCTAAGCTACCCACTGCCCTGAAAAGGGCATTTGGATGGGCACTGCCCTTAAAAGGGCATTCAGCTTTTTTACATTGCCCAAACCCTAAACTAAAAATAAAACCCACCCAATAAACCCTTAATAAAAACTAACACTAACCCCCGAAGATCCACTTACAGTTTTGGAAGACCGGACATCCATCCTCATCCAGCTGGCGAAGTCCTCATCCACGCAGCAAGAAGTCCTCAACGAAGCCGGGAGAAGTGTTCATCCAAGTGGCAAGAAGTCCTCAACGAAGCCGGGAGAAGTCTTAATCCAAGCGGTAAGAAGTCATCATCCAGGCGGGCAGAAGTCTTTATCCAGACGGCATCTTCTATCTTCATCCTTCCGGCACGGAGCGTGTCCATCTTCAAGACATCCGGCGTGGAGCATCCTCTTCATACGGTCCCAGCCGTACACTGAAGGAACAGCCAATAGAATGTGAGCTCAATCCCATTGGCTGATTGGGTCAGCCAATAGAATTGAAGCTCAATCCTATTGGCTGATTGATTGGATTGGCTGATTTGATTGTATTTTTTACCCTTTAATTCCTATTTGCTGATAGAATTCACTGTGGACACTCCAGGGAGTTTTAGAGAAGGTTTTAACAGCCCAAATATACAGAATATCTGAATTAGAACAAAGTAAATAATTATCTAATCCAGGGCTTGATAAAGCAAGGCACCAGGGAGCCATTAGCACATTTAATTAGATCCTGCCAGCCTGGTTTAGAGTCCTCAAGTCACCCATTTTTACCTAAACATTTACGTTGGTGTGGCTGGATACTTACTAGGCCTCGCAGCTGTGAGATCAAAATCCAACTTTTAATAGGTTATTATGACATGTATTTGTATGTAATAAATATAAATAAAAACTAATAATAAATATGTGTGTATGTATATGTATATAGACAAACATACACATGCTCACTTTTAAGTATGTATGTGTATATACATATTTGTTTATTGATATAAATATGAATATATATTATATACTTTTTTAATTGGGAAAAACATACATTAAAATCTGTACCATCTAAGCTCACTCTCCCTTACAAGAGGGCCTGGTCCCCTTTCCATTCCCCATTCACCTCATCATGCTTCCACCTCACACACCACCTCAACTTGTCACAAAGGGGTCAATTTATCAAGCTCCGTATGGAGCTTGATGCCCTGCCTGAAGGCTCGCTGGAAACAGAAGTTATGAAGCAGCGGTCTAAAGACCGCTGCTCCATAATCTGTCCACCTGCTCTGAGGCGGCAGACAGAAACCAATACGATCGTGTTGATTGACACCCCCTGCTAGTGGCCTATTGGCCGCAAATCTGCAGGGGGCGGCATTGCACCAGCAGTTCTTGTGAACTGCTGGTGCAATGATAAATGCTGACAGTGTATTCTGTCGGCATTTATCGATGTGCGGTGGACATGATATGCTACATTGTATCATGTCCGTCCGCGCTATCATAAATTGACACCCTAGTGTAAACTCAGCACTCATGACGCTGATTACAAGCCCAAATGCTGACAGACCCCTGCACTCCATATACATTGATGTGCTGAAGAAAAAGCTCTTTACTGAACGTGTCAGGTGGCGACATAACCGACCAACTGTACTGCACTATGGACTGCTGCAAAGCTAAGAATGAAATAAAAAACTACCGAAGGGGATAAGATTGAGTTCTAGAAAGAAGTGAACAGTTACAAGAAAGATGCTGTTCTATTGGTTATGTTTGAGCTTACTCTCAACGTATCTCTGTTAGCAAGTACAGGTACCAATCATTATGAATACCTCAATTTTTGAGTTGAGATGTTGCAGTCATTTTCCCCATCAGATATTAGTTTCATGTACATGTTTTATTAACCCCTTTATGATGGGTCTCATTGCATGTCTCACTGTCTGTCAGACCTGAGCTCCTTCACCCCGTAATCCCTTGATGCAGCCAACATACAGGGTAAGGAGGCAATTGTGAAGGGCTTAAATCTAGGTTATTGTCTGGTTACTAAAAAAAGTGGTGCATCTGTCTTCTAAGCATTCTTCTTGGTTCTATATTTGAAATAAGTTTGCTAACCCATGTACAGTATAAAACAGAAGTGAGTACACCCCTGGGCAATATCACTTAAATATAAAATTATTCAAAATTGTATCACGTCTCAATAATTGTTTTATTTATAAGTTGACAAGTAAAGTATTTCCTATAATCAACAATCAAAAACAAATACTTTAGAATGATTATATTGAAAATACAGGCCCCAAAGTAGAAACTTAATGCAACAAAAGTTAATACACCTGTGGTCACTGACACACAAGTTAGAAAACTGAAACACAATTGAGTACACCTATGATTTTCATTTAGCCTAATTGCATGAGCATAGCTACCAGAACAGTCTAATTTTTTGACCAATGGGCTGTGTCTATCTGCAAGTTTGCATCATGTCTCCACATAGAAAATAATTGCCAGAGGAATTGAAAAATCTGATTGTGAGACTTCACAAAGATGGAAAAGGATACAGGAATATTGGTGACCAACTAAAAATCTGTGAAAACACAGTTGAAGCAGTAATCAGGAGGTATAGATTGATACACAGTGCAAAAAATCAGAGCGGCAGTGGCTGTCATCCTAATGAAAAATATAACAGAGAACTGCGCTACGTTACCAAACAACGTGTGTCCTGAAGTATTGTAGAAACACACTGAAGCATCCAACAGGAGAAGGATAAGGAGTCTCAACGGAGTGCAGCTGATCAGCAAACGATGGGTTTCTTGTCCACCGGAAGAAAAAAACCAAACAGTACTGTAACAAGAAGAAGACATTCGGAGCTTGATAGATAGGCCCCATAGTCTCAAAAGTGAATCATGGAGGTGGGAGTGTGACGATATGGGGCTGCATGACTGCAAAAGGTGTTGGGGAAATGACATTTATAGATGGCACCATGAATGCCTGCAATATACTAAAATACTGGCTGACAAGGTGACTCACAGTTTCCAGAAGTTTGGCAGACGACGAATATTCCAGCATGATAACGATCCAAAGCACAATGCCAAAATCACAAATGAGTTTCTAAAGGAGAAACAAATAAAAACTATTACCTGGCCAAGTATGTCACCTGACTTGAATCCAGTAGAACACCTTTGGGGTATTTTAAAGAGAATGGTAGAGCAACACAACCCCTCCAGCAAAGAGCAGCTGAACAACATTATCTCTGAAGAAGGGCAGAACATCTCTCCAGAAATTTGTACAACACTGGTTTCCTCCATGCCAAGGAGCATTGAGTCTGTCATCAAAAATAAAGGTGGACATGCAAAGTATTGAAAACAATTAAAGATTTGAATCTCAGTAATGAAAGGTGCACTGGCTTTTGTTGCATTGATTTCATGTTTTGAGGACGGTATTTTTAATAAAGTAAATCTAAACTGTTTTAATTTTACATAAGAGCAAATACCCTACTGTAAAACTTAGATGTAATGCAGTTACTGTTAGGTTATACAATTTTGAATAATTTGACATTTTAAGTGATATTGCACTGGGGTGTACTCACTTCTGTTGTATACTGTATATAGAATAGATAAAATGGAATGTTAGAGTTGCCAGTATGATCTTAGATGCTTGGAATACTGGATATTTATAAAGGAGGATACCTGATTTAATGGTCTTAACCAGACATAACTGAGATAAGCTACACATATTGTATGCATCCATCTACAGATTTATTCACATACCTGGTTCTTAGACAGCATCCTGCTTCACTAAACTTTTTATGAAGATCTGAGAGACTTAAAAATAAGAATGAAATAGGGAATTATTATTTGACAGCTAAAATTGTACATAGATCTCATACACCTAGATTATGAGTTTTGCGTTTGTGTTTTAACGCTGAAAACATGGTAATTTCATGGTTAAAACAGTAACGCAGCCATTATGAGTCTTGTCGGTATAGCTTTACCGCAAGCCTTTTAGCCTGTATCGCAACGTCAGTCCCGTACTCAAAAAAATGACGTTTTTTCATGGGATTCCCATAGCGCTGCCATTATAAGTTTTGCAGTGAGGCTAAAAAACTTGCGTTCCAGTCTATACCGACAAGATCCGTTTCGCAATCTGAGAGCAGTAGTTATGAGTTTTACGCAACAAAACTGTTACATAAAACTCATAACTAAACTGTTATAAAGTACACTAACACCCATAAACTACCTATTACCCTTAAACCGAGGCCCTCCCGCATTGCAAACACTATATTAAGGTTATTAACCCCTAATCTGCCGCTCTAGACATCGCCGCCACTAATAAAATCAATTAACCCCTATTCCGCTGCTCCCCGACATCGTCACCACTATACTAAAGTTATTAACCCCTAAACCTCTGGCCTCCCACATCACTACCACTAAATAAACCTATTAACCCCTAAACCACCAGCCCCCCACATCACCAAAAACTAAATTTAACTATTAACCCCTAAACCTAACAACCCCCTAACTTTAAATTAAAATTACAAGATCCCAATTTTAAAATAAATAAAAACTTACCTGTGAAATTAAAAAAACCTAAGTTTAAATTATAAATTAAACTAACATTACATTAGACTAAAATTAAAATAACTATCAATTAAATAAATTAAATTACTCATTATAAAAACCTAACACTACTAAAAAAAATTAAATCTACAGTAATTACAAAAAATACAAATATTCTAAATTACAAAAAATAACAAACAAAATTATCCAAAATAAAATCAATTACACCTAATCTAATAGCCCTATCAAAAGAAACCCCCTAGCCTACAATAAACTACCAATAGCCCTTAAAAGGGCCTTTTATAATCAGCTCTTTTCCCTGTAAAAAAGACCCCGCCAACAGTAAAACCCACCACCCAACCCCCCAAAATTAAAAAACTAACTCTAAAAAATCCTAATCTACCCATTTCCCTGAAAAGGGCATTTGTATAGGCATAGCCCTTAAAAGGGCATTCAGCTTTTTTTCTTGCCCTTAAAAGGTCAATCAGCTCTTTTAAGACAAGCCCAAAACCTAATCTAAAAAAAAACCCACCCAAAAAACCCTTAAAAATACCTAACACTAACCCCTCTTTAGGTACTCACAGTTGCAGAAGTCCGTCTTGAACGATCTTCATCCCAGCGGCTCCATCTTCATCTAGGGGGTTCCATCTTCATCCAGGTGGCTCCATCTTCATTCATTGAGGGACCGGCATCTTCTTCATCCCTGCGGAGGCGGAGCGGACGATGCACAGAGGCAGAGGTCCGGGCGAAGGTCCAAGGCAGAGGTCCAGGCAAAGGTCTATCGATCTGACGTGGAGGTCGTCTTCATGCGATCGTCCGCCACACACTGAGGATTCAATTGCAAAGTACCCCTTTTTTACTGGGGGTACCATTGCATTCCTATTGGCTGAAAAATTTAAATCAGCCAATAGGAAATAGAGCTGCTAAAATCCTTAAGCAGCTCTCATTCCTATTGGCTGATTCAAATCAGCCAACTAGGTAGTTAGTAAATAGTTAATAACTATTTACTAACTAGTCTACCTAGTTAAAATAAATACAAACTTACCTGTTAAATAAAAATAAAACCTAAGCTAGCTACAATATAACTATTAGTTATATTGTAGCTAGTTTAGGTTTTATTTTTATTTCACAGGTAAGTTTGTTTTTTGTATTAAATAGGTATTATTTAGTTAATAATTGTAACTTTAATTTAGGTCTATTTTAATTATGTTAAAGTTAAGGGGTGTTAGGTTTAGGGTTAGGTTTAGGGGTTAATATAGTTTAATTTAGTTTTTGCGATGTGAGGGGATGGTGGTTTAGGGGTTAATAGTTTTTTTTTAGTGGCGGTGATATCGGGGTGGAATAGGGGTTAATATCTTTATTACAGTGTGGGCGATGTTGGGCTGCGAGGGAATAGGGGTTAATAATGTTATTATAATGGTGGCGATATCGGGAGCAGCAGTTAATAGTTTAATTTCGGCGGCAGCAATATCAGGAGCGGCAGATTAGGGGTTAGTAACATTATGTAGGTGTCGGCGATGTCAGGGCCAGCAGTTTAGGGGTGTTTAGACCTGGGGTTTATGTTAGGGTGTTAGGTTTAAACGTAACTTTTTTCCCCATAGACATCAATGGGGCTGCGCTTTTCATTCCGCGATTGCAGTTTTTTTCTAACACTTTCTCCCCATTGATGTCTATGGGGAAAGCGTGCACGAGCACGTCAAAGAAGTGCTTGTATTTTGTGCGGTATGGAGCTCAACGCAACCATATCGCACGCATAAGCCAGAATTTCAAAAACTCGTAATGGCAATGCTATGGAAGGTGAAATAACACAACTTTTGTTGCGTTCGTTTCGCACCCTGTATAGCGCAACATTTATAATCTAGGTGATAGTTTCTAAATTAAATAATCCTCAGGGGTTGTACTATGAATCTCAATTTTGGGGCTAATAGGTTAATGCATAAATTATTAAATTGTTTATAGAGAAGGATTTCCTGAATCTAGCCCCTGTATATTAGAAGGTAAAACATGAATTGGATCATAAGGAAAATGACCTTTTGTAAATGGAGGAGCCAAAGACTTCTGCACCTCCAACTTTGCCTTCTTGTCATTCTGCCTGATAGACTGCTAACAATACAGGCATACCTCACTTTGCAGCGCTTCACTACGCTTTGTGGAGCTAAAGTTCAACCTCCAATGATTTTTAAACAGTGCTGTAATCATCGTGAGATTGCGAAAAAAAGTTACTGGCACCATTTTGTTATGCGCAGTTCACTCTGTTTACATAATTACAGTGCAATCAGTGTCTCAGTGCTATGTTCTGGCAAATTTTACTACAGTAATTGTCACTATTTTACAGGTACAGTATTTATTGAATACTAATTTGTTACTGTGCTGTGTTAGTGTTAAACTAAACGTAGCACTATTGCACCCCTAATATAAGTTAGTTCAAACATGTTTTCAAACACACTGGTTAGTGAAAAGAAAGCTAAAACTGCCGTGTTTCGATTTAAGGCGGTTTTCACTTTACAGTGGGGCTCCGGTCCCTAACCCGCTGCATGAGCGGGGTATACCTGTACATATAATGAATCTAAAACACCTAAAATAGAACAAGGGCATGTATACAGTGAAAATATTATGGATATACAAAGATTATAAATATGTTACAATGAATTTCTTCGGTATACAGAATTGATGAGAAAAGTAAATACAGTAAAATAAAAAAATATTTCTGTAATACTAATAAAGGAATAATATTTTATTTGCATAAAAAAAGTTTACATTATTGTTCATAGAAAATAAATGTTTTTGCACAACTGTTACTTGAGTATCAGTTACTCAGTGACCAATACTGGACTGTCCTGTTGAATACTGGACACCTGGCAACCCTATTCCCCAAGCATGAAATCATTTTTTTAGCTACAAGTTTTTTCTTAGATACAACACACACCAAATGACTTTAAAATTCCTGTAACTATAAATAGTTGATTTTTTTTTTACACGTTTTTTTCTTGAAAACTCTTTCATAAACAGATATTTCTTTGTGATTTAAAAGAATGTTCTCTTGTATTCCTTTCAGGATTCCATTGTAAATAATGAGAATTCTATTTCATACCTAATGTTTGATCATATTCTTTGATATCTCCCTCTGAATGTAAATAGAAATTTGAAGATCAGTCTTTTAGGTCCATTGATCCAAATGATTTAGATGTGTATGAGATGGACCAAAATTACATTTCATTTGATTAATATTAAGTACGATGAAGGAAACGTATTTGCTGTTCATGATGAGGCTATTCAGGCTGGCAATGAATTAGAGAATCCAATTTGTAATGCTCTTTTCAAATGGCAGAGAGGTTGCTGTACATAATTTTTGGAATATGTTTTTTCTTGTATGGCTCTTACACAGGCACACGTACACAGGTATGCACACAAACACACAAATTATGCACACATATGAAGGCATGGACACACTCATACAAATCATGCACACATATGAAGGCATGGATACACACACATCATGCACACATATGAAGGCATGGATACACACACACAAATCATGCACACATATAAATACATGGACACACACATGCACACATATGAAGGCATGAACACACACACACACACAAATTATGCACACATATTAAAGGCATGGCACACACAACATCACACAAATCATGCATACATAGGAAGGCATGGACACACACACACACACATCATGCGCACGCACATATGAAGGCATGGACACACACAAAGCATGCATACATATAAAGGCATGGACACACACGCATACACAAATCATGCACACATATGAAGGCATGGACAAACACACACAAACTATGCGCACATATGAAGGCATGGACACACACACACAAAACATGCACACATTATGTTTCACAGTGATTTTTGATTGAGTGTCTGTGTAGGTTCATCTTAAGGTGCAGATGGCTTGTTTCTCCAATATAACATCCCACTTCACATGCAGTGCAGTGTATCATGTATACCACATTTGCAGATATACATGAATATGCCCCTTTAATGTTATAGGATTTATTCTTGTGATTTGCGGTGCTGTTTTCACAAATAGATATATATATATTACCAAAAAACATTTTATATATATATATATATGAGACACAAGAAAGAGAGAGGAGGACATACGTAGCGCAATAACGGAAAAAATCCACAGATGCAATTCAAGATAATGTCCGTATAAATAAATAAAAAAATAAATTGCATTGAGTTCAGTGAAAACCTGTTTGTACAAAGGCAAAAATAATAGCAACTGGAGAATTCACAAAGATGGAAAGTTGATTGGACCTTCCGAATTTCCTACTTACAGAGTTAACCTCAATCGAGTGAAGTAAGTGTGAAACTTGATGGGAGAGCTCTGTATTGGCACAATAAGACTCCACCATAAAATGTCTAAATCTGTTTCCTCTTGTTTTCACCAGAGGCTCTGCAGTTCTTATAGTATGGTAGAATGTTGCTCCCATACAAGTATGTAAAAGAATACAAAAAGATATACCGCAATAGTGTAAGTCTGTGATTGTAATTAGCAAATTGGTTTAATTAGAAATAGGTTGATTATATTGAGGTTATTACATGTGAGCATACTCTTTGTTGATATGCTTTTTTATTTGCTAATTAAAATCACAGAATTACTTTATTGCGGTATATCTTTTTGTATTCTTTTACTTACTCATATGGGAGCAACATTCTACTATACTACAAGAAGCTGCAAAGCCTCTGGTGAAGAAAGGGGAAACAGATTGAGACATTTTTCTGTAAGTAGGAAATTCGGAAGGTCCAATCAACTTTCCATCTTTGTGAATTCTCCAGTCTCTATTATTTTTGCTTTTGTACGGACAGGTTTTCACTGAACTCAACACAATTTCCTTTTTATTTATCTATAAGGACATTGGGGCCGATTTACACCATGCGCTGTCGGCATTTATCATTGCACAAGCATTTTGTGTGAAATGCTTGTGCAATGCAGCCCCCTGCACATTTGTGGCCAATCGGCCGCTAGCAGAGGGTGTCAATCATCCCGATCATATCCAATCGGGATGATTGCTATCCGCCACTTCAGAGCTGTCTTAAAACTGCTGCTTCTTAATTTTTGTTTCCGGCAACGTGCGGAAACTGCTGTATTCAAAGCATGATAATTCAGCACCATTGTCTTTCTTGAATTATTTTGAATTCTATTTGTGGACTTTTACAGTGATTGTGCTACGTATGTCCTCCTCTTCCTTTCTTGTGTCATTTTTACTTTAGGATATTGTAGTGCTCTCTAATACCCTACAGTACAATAGCAGCAATCTTCTGTTAGGGTTGTTCAGATTTTCTTGTGTAATTTATTAACTTTTTGTGCCACTGTGTAACTTCTCTTGCTGTTCTGCATATATATATATATATATATATATATGAAAAAAAACAAACATATACTGCTATGTGAAGAACATTGGAATGTGAAATATTAATATTTTCATGTTGAGTTAGTGCACTTGAGAAAATGCAATCAAGTTTGCGTGACTTGTTGGTGTTACTAAAACCAGTACTGATTCAGCAGAGGTTATGGAATAGCAGTATATTGTAGATCCATAAAGGGAGGCAAAGACAAGTTCCTGCGACCAATTATAGAGGTTGTATGAAAAAATTCCCCATGAGGTTAAAAAAGAATCAGAATACCACATATACATCCCTCTAACAAGCACTGTACTCTAAGTGGAAACCGGGACTCAATATAGACTGAAAACACCTCTCTTTGAAAAAATCAAATGAACATCATCACTCATTAACCACCTCGAGTGGAGGCAAAGTAAAGACTATGGTATGTGTGAGGTGGGAGGGGTTTTATAGAGATCTTGGGGTTTGGCAATCTGTACATATCTATACCTATATATAGTCATATAAATATATATAGGTATAGATATATATTGTACCAAAATACCAACAAATATATGTAGAAATATGTACAGTATATATGTAGAAATAGAACATATTCTGCTATGTGAAGAACATTGAAATGTGAAATATTAATATTTTTATGTCAGGTTAGCGCACTTGAGAATATGCGATCGAGTTTGTGTGACTTGTTGGGTGTTTTTTTTTAAATTTTTCACACTCCATTGAAGACTAGGGGCCTATCTATCAAGCTCCGAATGGAGCTTGAGGGCCCGTGTTTCTGGCGAGTCTTCAGACTCGCCAGAAACAGCAGTTATGAAGCAGCGGTCACAAAGACCGCTGCTTCATAACCCTGTCCGCCTGCTCTGAGCAGGCAGACAGGAATCGCCAGAATTCAACCCGATCAAGTACGATCGGGTTGATTGACACCCCCTGCTGGCGGCCCATTGGCCTTTAGTCTGCAGGGGTGGCGTTGCACCAGCAGCTCTTGTGAGCTGCTGGTGCAATGCTGAATATGGAGAGCGTACTGCTCTCCGCATTCAGCGATGTCTGTCGGACCTGATCCGCTCTGTCGGATCAGGTCCGACAGACATTTGTTAACTATGCCTCTATGGGATCATACGTTAACGTGTTTGCAATATTCAAAGTTTGGCTTTTTTTATTTGTGTCGAGTTAGCGTTCATGCAGAAACTTTTTACTTGTAATAGGTGTACTACCCAACTCATACAAAAAGCTTACTTATTATTATTATCAGGTATTTGTAGAGTGCCAACAGGTTCCGCAGTGCTATAAAAAAGGGTGGTATATAAAAAAAACGATTACAGGAATCAAATGGGGAGAGAGGGTCCTGCCGAGAGTTGCACTGTTGTAGGCGGCTCTTATGAAGGTGAACTACAAAGAGCTGGGCTCATAGGCTTACATGCTATGGGGTTTTAGGGGATAGCAGCGGAGATAGGAAGGTTAGTGTAGGTTGTAACAATCCCTGAATAGTAGAGTCTTCAGGGAGCACTTGAAGCTTTTAAAACTAGGGGAGATTCTTGTGGAGCGAGGCAGAGAGTTCCATAAGATGGGAGCCAGTCGTGAGAAATCTTGTAGACGGAATGTGAGGAGGTAACAAGAGAGGAGGAGAGTAGGAGATCCTGAGCTGAGCGAAAGGGGATGGGAGGGAGAGTATCTGGAGACAAGGTCTGAGATGTAGGGGGGAGCAGTGCAATTGAAGGCTTTGTGTGTCAGAGTGAGAATTTTGTGTTTAATCCTGGAGGCAAGAGGAAGCCAGTGAAGGGATTGGCAGAGAGGTGCAGCAGATGAAGAGCAACGTGCAAGGAAGATGAGCCTGGCAGAGGCATTCATTATGGATTGTAAAGGAGCTAGGCGGCAGCTAGGGAGACCAGAGAGGATAGAGTTGTAGTAGTCACGGCGGGAAAGGATGAGAGAGTGAATTAAAATCTTTGTTGTGTCTTGTGTAAGGAAATGTCTAATTTTAGCGATGTTTTTAAGGTGGAAGCAGCAGACTTTAGCGGACTGAATGTGAGGAGTGAAAGAAAGATCTGAGTCAAGTGTGACCCCAAGACATCGGGCATGTGAAGTTGGGGTAATGATGGAGTTGTCAACAGTTATAGAGACATGGGGGGTGGAGATTTTGGAAGAAGGGGGGGAGGAGCTCAGTTTTGGAGAGATTTAGCTTGAGGTAGTTAGAGGACATCCAAGATGAGATATGAGAGAGACAGTTAGTGACACGGGTTAGCAAGGAAGGAGATAGTTCTGGTGGAGAGAGGTAGATTTGGATATCGTTGGCATACAAATGATAATGAAACCTGTGGGACTTTATTAAGGAACCTAGTGAGGACGTGTAGATTGAGAAGAGAAGGGGACCGAGGACAGAGCCTTGCGGTACCCCAACAGAAAGAGGTAACGGGGCAGAGGATACCCCAGAGAAGGCTACACTAAAGGTACGGTTAGACAGATAGGAAGAGAACCAAGAGAGAGCTGTGTCACAGATGCAGAAGGATTGGAGTGTAGGGAGCAAAAGAGGGTGGTCGACAGTATCAAAGGCTGCAGACAGATCAAGGAGTATAAGTAGAGAGAAGTGGCCTTTTGATTTTGCTGTAAGGTCATTGGTAACCTTAAAAATTGCTGTCTCTGTTGAGTGAATGGGGCGCAATTCAGATTGCAGTGGTTCAAGGAGGGAGTTTAATGTAAGAAAACGGGATAGACATGCATATACTTCTAGCGAATTTAACTCATGATCGCTAAATTGTTCTCTACTCGTGATCTAGCCCTATGTTAGATCCTCAATATTTATTTCACTATAATATTCACATTATATACATAGTCACCATAATAAGGATCAATCATATCCTCTTACCGATGTCATAATATACTTTATATTGTTCCATCTACCTCATTCACTTAATTCCGCTATAGTGTCATCTGCATTTAGGACCCATGTGGTTTTTATTATATAGATATAGATAGATGATAGACAAACAGGCAGGCAGACAGAAATATAGATAGAGTTTCCTTCTTAATATAAGGAGAGTCCACAGCATCATTCCTTACTGTTGGGAAATACTGAACCTGGCCGCCAGAAGGAGGCAAAGACACCCCAGCCAAAGGCTTAAATACCTCTCCCACTTCTCCCATCCCCCAGTCATTCTTTGCCTTTCGTCACAGGAGGAGGGCAGAGAAGTGTCAGAAGATTTTAGAGTAGTTCCTTAGGAGGGGTATCTGCCCTTCGATATGGGACTGAAGTTTTAAATAGTCTTGTCAGCCTCTCAGTGAGAGCATTGACGAAATTTAGAGTTTGGAGATGCAGGGAGAGTCTTTCTGTGAACCCATCCAGACTGCCTGCTAACAGCTCCTAAGCAATCAGTGTTGATGAGTTTCACTGCCTGCTTGTCTTTCTCACTAAAGTCCATGTCAGGAGCGATGCTACAAGACTGTCACACTTGAGAGGCCATGTTTCTGTTCTACAGCATGGATTCTGGTAAGACTGTTTAATTTTTTTACATATGTTGAAAACGCTAGAAGACGGGTCACAGTGTGGCTCCTTTTATCTTAATGGAATCATGGGTTAATATCTCCTGAGGGGGATTATTGAACAGTGGGGTTTAATCAAATGTGATACTTTGATTTTATGCTGCTTTATATGTGAGATTTTATTGGGCTCATAGGCTGTTTGTTATAGGGCTGTAACGCTCAGATTTTTACTTTCACTTTGAGTGCTGCGCAGCTTGTAGCTTGGCGTGCTTTTTCTCATAGCAGGGGCGGTCCTGCCTTGCACACCATTTGACTGGGAGTGGTCTCACTTTCATTTCCTCTTTCCTGACCAAGCTGGCTGTCAAAGAAGATGCTATTTCTCTGTATTGTCTGGGTCTAGGAGGTGGTGAGTGCCCCAGCTATTGGGAGTATAAAGGTGCCATTTTTGAAAAATTAAAATCGTATAATTTCTGTGTCCTACTGTCATTATCTTAAGCTATGGAGGATTCTGAGATACTAGAGGGTACTCCCTCTATTCCAAATAGTAATACCTGTTTATATTGTGAGGAGGCATTGGTATGCCCACCCTCTAAACTATGTTCCACATGCCTTGACAAAGTTTTTAGGTCAAAGAAGGTTAAGCCCTTTAGTACCGCTGAGCCATCCACCTCTGAGGACTCACTGTCCCGTGAGGTGCATACCCAACAGTCATCTCCTTCTACAGGTACAGCTTTCCATAGCACGCTTGATCCTCCATCTGGAGGCATCCTTTTACCATCAGATTTTACTGCGCAGTTAAAAACAGCGGTGTGTGAGGCCCTCAGTGCTTTACCTTGCCCTGCTAAACACAAGCAGAAGGTTAAACATAGCTCTCTTGACCAGGGGTCATCATGTAATTTATTGGATTTCTCTGCTTTGTTGCAGTTATCCGAGGATGAATCGCACTCTGAGACTTCAGAGGGTGAACTTTCTGAGACAGAGTCTGCTGTCTCTAAGACTCCTGCTGCAGAGGAACCAGCCTTTAGATTAAAGGTTGAACACTTACGTTTTCTTCTAAAGGAAGTCCTGTCTACATTAGAGGTTCCAGAGGCCAAGCTGCCTGATGAACCTTTGATTCCTAAATTAGACAGAGTTTACGAAGACAGAGTAGTGCCTTTAATTTTCCTGTGCCCCGTAAAGATGGCGAACATTATTAAGAATGAATGGGACAGAATTGGATCTTCCTTTTCCCCTTCGTCTTCCTTTAAAAAATTATTCCCGGTCCTGGACACTCAATTGGAGTTGTGGGGTTCTGTCCCTAAGGTGGAATGGCGCTTTATCCATGCTTACCAAATGTACTACTATCCCACTTGAGGATAGCTCGTCGTTCAGGGAGCCAATGGATAAGAAGATGGAAACTCTTCTAAGAAAGATGTTTCAACCTACGGGATACTTGTTTTAACCGGCAGCGGCTGTTGTTGCGGTTGCTGGAGCAGCTACCTACTGGTTTGACTCCTTATCAGAATTGATCAAGGTGGAGGGTCCCCTCAACATTATCCAGGAAAGAATTAAAGCCTTAAGAATTGCTAATTCTTTTATCTATGATGCAAACATGCAGATTATTCGCCTATATGCTAAGGTTTCTTTTTGGTTCTGTCTGAAGTCCTGGTCTGCAAATATGACTTCTAAGTCCAGACTGCTTTCCCTTCCCTTTAAAGGAAAGATTTTATTTGGTCCAGGCCTGGATTCCATTATATCCACGGTTACTGGGGGCAAGGATACCTTCCTACTAGAAGATAAAAAGAACAAGTCTAAGGGACAAAGTTCTAATTTTCATTTCTTTCGTTCTGATAAATCCCAATGACAGCAGCCCTCTGCTAAGCCTGAGCAAACCAAGAGTACTTGGAAGCTGGCTTAGTCCTGGAATAAATCCAATGAAGGGGCAGCCCCCAATCCGGCACTGGATCATGTAGGGGCAGACTGTCACTCTTTTCAGAAGCTTGGTTCAGGGACCTGCAGGATCCATGGGTCCTGGAGGTCATAGCTCAGGGATACAGGATAGGTTTCAAGTCTCATTCACCCAAGGGCAGATTTCTCCTCTTAAGCCTGTCTTCCAGACCAGAAAAGAGGGAAGCCTTTCTGAGGTGCGTGTGGGATCTGTCCTCCTTAGGACATCATTCCCTTTGCCAGGTTCCATGGAATGGCGATCATTCGGATCTGTCTCAACAGATCTCTCTGGAACCCTGGTCGAGAGAATCACTCTCTTGGTGGCTCTGTCCAGATCTTCTTAAGACCATCCTGGGAGATTGTGACTACGTACGCAAGTCTATCAGGATGGGGAGCTGTTTGAGGTGCCAAGAAGGCACAGGGCCTGTGTTCTCAGGAGGAACGCTCACTCCCAATCAACATTCTGTAATTTTGAGCAATCTTCAATGCTCTGAAGGCTTGGCCTCTTTTGGGTTCATCCCGGTTTATCAGAATCCTATCAGACAATATCACCTCGTGGCTTAAATCAACCATCAGGCGGGAACAAGAAGCTCCCTAGCAATGAGAGAGGTATCTTGAATTCTGGAGTGGGCAAAGGCCCACAGCTGTTCGCTGTCAGCAATTCACATTCCGGGTGTGGACAACTGGGAAGTGGATTTTCTCAGCAGTCAATCCTTTCATCCAGGGGAATGGTCTCTCCATCCCAAAGTGTTTGCGGAGATATGCAACAAGTGGGGGACATTGGAGATGGATCTCATGGTGTCTCGTCTCAATACCAAGCTACCCAGATATGGGTAGAGGTCCAGGGATCCTCAGGCGGAGCTTATATATGCATTAGCAGTGCCTTGGAGGTTCAGTCTAATTGACCTTTTCCTGCCGTTACCACTTCTTCCTCGTGTAGTGTCTTGCATCAATCAGGAGCAGGCATCAGTGATACTGATTGGTCCATTGTGGCCGTGATGAATGTGGTTCATGGATCTGGTGAGGATGTCATCGTCTCCTTCATGGAAGTTACCTTGTCGCAGGGTCATAGCTCAGGGATACAGGATAGGTTTAAAGTCTCATTCACCCAAGGGCAGATTTCTCCTCTTAAGCCTGTCTTCCAGACCAGAAAAGAGGGAAGCCTTTCTGAGGTGCGTGTGGGATCTGTCCTCCTTAGGGGTCATTGTCCCGGTACCTATCGCAGATAGAGGTTTGGGATACAATTCAAACCTTTTCGTGGTCCCAAAGAAGGAGGGAACTTAAGTGCTTAAACAAATTTCTAAATATCCCCTTATTCAAGATGGAGATGATAAGGTCCATCTTTCCCTTAAATCAGGAAAGACAGTTCATGACCACTATAGATCTGAAGGATGCTAACCTTCACATTCCAATCCACACGGATCACTTCCAGTTCCTAAGGTGTGTGTTCCTGGACCAGCACTTCCATTTCATTGCACTTCCGTTTGGTCTAGCTACTGCTCCAATAATTTTTACAAAGGTTCTAGGGGCTTTTGTAGCCGTTGCCAGAACCCAGGGTATAGCAGTAGCTCCCTACTTGGACGATATTCTGGTACAAGCACCATCTTTTCTTCTGGTGCAGGACCATTCGGAATCTCTTTTCTCTCTTCTTCAATCCCATGGATGAAAGATAAATCTAGAAAAGAGATCTCTTATTCTGAGCACCAGGGTAGAATTCCTGAGTACTATAATAGACTCCATATCCATGAGGATATTTCTAACAGACCCGAGACATTGCAAGCTTGCTTCGGCATGTCTTGCCCTCCGGACTTCCTTAAGGCCCTCTGTGGTTCAGTG
This sequence comes from Bombina bombina, assembly GCF_027579735.1. NCBI lineage: Eukaryota > Metazoa > Chordata > Amphibia > Anura > Bombinatoridae > Bombina > Bombina bombina. Next base: position 92,043,253 of record NC_069504.1, read on the forward strand.
TATAGAGGTAATTGGTCTCATTGTGTCCAGCATGGACATCATTCCCTTTGCCAGGTTCCATGGAATGGCGATCATTCGGATCTGTCTCAACAGATCTCTCTGGAACCCTGGTCGAGAGAATCGCTCTCTTGGTGGCTCTGTCCAGATCTTCTTAAGACCATCCTGGGAGATTGTGACTATGTACGCAAGTCTATCAGGATGGGGAGCTGTTTGAGGTGCCAAGAAGGCACAGGGCCTGTGTTCTCAGGAGGAACGCTCACTCCCAATCAACATTCTGTAATTTTGAGCAATCTTCAATGCTCTGAAGGCTTGGCCTCTTTTGAGTTCATCCCGGTTTATCAGAATCCAATCAGACAATATCACCTTGTGGCTTAAATCAACCATCAGGGGGGAACAAGAAGCTCCCTAGCAATGAGAGAGGTATCTTGAATTCTGGAGTGGGCAAAGGCCCACAGCTGTTCGCTGTCAGCAATTCACATTCCGGGTGTGGACAACTGGGAAGTGGATTTTCTCAGCAGTCAATCCTTTCATCCAGGGGAATGGTCTCTCCATCCCAAAGTGTTTGCGGAGATATGCAACAAGTGGGGGACATTGGAGATGGATCTCATGCTGTCTCGTCTCAATACCAAGCTACCCAGATATGGGTAGAGGTCCAGGGATCCTCAGGCGGAGCTTATAGATGCATTAGCAGTGCCTTGGAGGTTCAGTCTAATTGACCTTTTCCTGCCGTTACCACTTCTTCCTCGTGTAGTGTCTTGCATCAATCAGGAGCAGGCATCAGTGATACTGATTGGTCCATCGTGGCCGCGATGGATGTGGTTCATGGATCTGGTGAGGATGTCATTGTCTCCTTCATGGAAGTTACCTTGTCGCAGGGATCTACTGGAACAAGGTCTCTTTGTTCATCAAAATCTAGATTCTCTGAGGCTGACTGCGTGGAGATTGAACGCTAAGTCCTAGCCAAAAGAGGTTTCTCTAAGAGAGTTATTGATACTCCCATTCAAGCTCATAAGCCGGTTACTCATCACATCTATCATAAGGTGTGGAGAACCTACTTATTCTGGTGTGAAGAGCGTGTTTTTTCCTGGCATAAAGTTAAGGTTGCCAGGATTCTATCGTTTCTCCAGGATGGACTGGAGAAGGGCCTTTCTGCCAGTTCCCTGAGGGGACAGATTTCGGCCCTATCTGTTTTACTGCGCAAGAGGCTCTCTGAGCTTCCCGATGTACAGTCCATCTGCTTAAAATATAAATTGTACCCTTTTAAAATTTACTAACTGCAACCTAGTTGTAGTTACCTAATACCTTTGACTAAACTATTAAATATATAGAACAGTCATACATCACCACATCAACCAATTGGGTATATCAGCTTTCTCCAATAAGTCCAATTTCACCTCATAAATTAAAAGAGGTATTTTTGCAAGATGGATGAAAGTTAGGCGCAAATTTGCTTTATAGAGACTTGATTCCAAGGCAACAGTTTGTCAGTCAAAACTCAGCATCAAAGACCTCCTTTTTTCTTGAATGAGGCTATATCACGTGATATACACCACACATTTTTATTCTAATCCTTGGTGAAATTTGGATGATAGGCCCTTCGGATGCTTGTCCCTGATTAGTTATTTGGAAGACGCCTCCCTGAATGGCTCATTTGGATTTGCATATGTTATAAACAGTCAACTCGTTTGGCTGTCATACCAGTTTTAATCCACTAGGGGATAGCAGATAACCAGAAATGTAGTTTCATTTTTAACACAGCTAACAGTAAACTATAGATTCATATATATTTTTAAAATGTATATTTAGTATATTCACTATTTCTTGCCTCAGCAAACAATTGTGTCCAATTTGTATAGGATCACTTAATATTATTTAATCTGGGCATTTCATCAATTTTAAACGTAATGCACTTTCCACAATACAAAGTAATTCTTATACATTTCAAATATATGGGTATTTAAAAGGATTTTAAAACTTTTAGCATGGATCTAATTAATATCTCAGTTATCATCTTAATATCATATACATACCTTGAGATCAGCAAACAGATGTATATTGAATTACTCTCCCATATCAATATAAATACTGCATATCTGTATATCTCTTGCTAAGTGTATAAAAACATATGATGTTATTTATATTTTTCATTTAGCAGACATTCACATTTAAAATTATACAGACAATTTCATATCCATTTATTCATACCTATTATTTAATAGTCTGAGGCATATATTTAATGTTTGAAAACTATATATATGATTTGTCCAAACTTCAAATCCTTAAGACTTCTATGTTTTCAAAAATACATAGGTTAAGACATGTTGAAATCTTGATTCTTAGGTTTTTAACTTCCCATATTCTTCTTCTTAGGCATAGACAATCTCCCAAATTCATGTGTTCATATTTAATATGTTGACTGAATATATATATATTCCTTTGAGTATCTTAAACTACAAGAAAATTAGGCATAATTCATTTATCTGAGACCTAGTTTCCCATGTCTGTATGTAACTTGAGTTCAGATGCCCTATGTGTATTTAGTTGGTTTAGGGACAATTAACGGTTCTGTGCTAATTACTATATTCCTGGGCCTTAGTGAGGTTCAAAGAGGTCCCCACAGATATTCAGGCTCCTTCCCTGTCCTCACCAATTGAGCCAAATGTTTTTCACTTTTGCTCTCGCATAGATGTCTTGAGCAGCGAGGGGGTCAGTGGCAATCTGATAGGAACTTTAACTTCACACCTTAGGCAGGAAACCTTTGAAAGAAATTCATTTGTTCTTGAAATATATGCTTCAGAACGAGAGGGGGGTTGTTTTACAAACAGTTTCACAAATAAAATGAGTTTTTGGTCTTATCATATATCTATGTGTAGATAAAATATACATACATATATTATTTAATAACAATCACAGATATCCTGACACTATGCATGAGATTGACATTAAATTGTTGTCCTGGAAGGTTCTTTTTCTACTGGCTATTGCTTCTGCGCGCATAGTATCTGAGATTGCCGCCTTGCAATGTAATCCTCCTTATCTGGTGTTCCATTCTGATAAGGCTGTCCTACGTACTAAGTTAGATTTTCTTCCTAAGATCGTGTCAGACAGCAAAATCAATCAAGAGATTGTGGTTTCTTTCTTGTGTCTAAATCCTTCTTCTGCGAAGGAACGTTTGCTTCATAATCTGGAAATGGTTCGCACCTTGAAGTTCTATCTTCAGGCTACAAAGGATTTTAGGCAAACTTTGTCCTTGTTTGCTGTCAATTCCGGGAAGTGTAAGGGACAGAAGGTCTCTTTGACTTCCTTCTCTTTTTGGTTAAGGAGTGTTATCCGTTTTGCTTATGAGACAGCGGGACATAATCCTCCTCAAAGGATTATGGCTCATTCTACTAGAGCAGTGGCTTCCTCCCTCTTGGGCCTTTAAGAACGAGGCCTCTATGGATCAGATTTGTAAGGCGGCTACCTGGTCCTCTTTACATACTTTTTCTAAAATTTACAAGTTTGATGTTTTTGCTTTGGCCGAAGCAGCTTTCGGGAGAAAGGTTTTGCAGGCTGTGGTGCCCTCAGATTAGGGTCTGTCTCTCTTTTTGCCCCTCCCATTACCATTCATTGTCCTCTAGAGCTTGGGTATATGTTTCCCAACAGTAAGGAATGATGTGTGGACTCTCTTTTATTAAGAAGGAAAACATAAATTATGCTTACCAGATAATTTCATTTCCTTCTGTATAAGGAGAGTCCACCACTCCCGCCCGTGTTCTCCGATAGGCGGCCCTCTAAATTATATTTTTCTTCTGGCACCTTTTATACTTTGATATTTCTCCTACTGTTCCTTGCTCCCTTGGCAGAATGACTGGGGGATGGGGGAAGTAGGAGAGATATTTAAGCCTTTGACTGGGGTATCTTTGCCTCCTCCTGGTGGCCAGGTTCAGTATTTCCCAACAATAAGGAATGATGCTGGGGACTCTCCTTATACAGAAGGAAATTAAATTATCTGGTAAGTATAATTTATGTTTTTATGTGGCTATGCCAGACAATTTAATGTGTCCATTCATGTATTTCTTGGTATGAAAATGAGCAATATTTTCTATGATTCATACAAGTATTGATAGCCTTATTGTTACTAGTCATATACAGTAGTTATATTCACATCCTGGGATGCAAATTTGTTAACACCCTGATAAATAGGTGTGTAAAAATTACGTTCTCACACAAAGAGATTTTTTATTGTCATTATTATTATTATTATTATTGTTATAATATGCATTGATTGTTCTAAACTAGTCTTTATTTAATTGGTTAAGTGCTGTTAAAACGTGAAATGTTTCTGTTAATAGACTGACATATGTATTAATAAAGTAGTAGTCCTGTAATTAAATTGTGTTTGTACATACTGCCAAGGTAACTATATAATGTATGATACATTAGAAGTTAAAGTATCCCTACATGGTGATTTATGAGTGAGGTGGTTGTCTATACCTCCTAACAGTTCTATTCTTAAAGGGACACTGAACCCAAATTTTTTTCTTTTGTGATTCAGATAGGGCATGCAATTTTAAGCAACTTTCTAATGTACTCCTATTATCATTTTTTCTTTGTTCTCTTGCTATCTTTAATTGAAAAAGAAGGCATCTAATTTTTTTTTGTTTTAGAACTCTAGACAGCACTTTTTTATTGGTGGATGAATGTATCCACCAATCAGCAAGGGCAACCCAGGTTGTTCACCAAAAATGGGCCGGCATCTAAACTTACATTCTTGCATTTCAAATAAAGATACCAAGAGAATGAAGACAATTTGATATTAGGAGTAAATTACAAAGTTGCTTAAAATGTCATGCTCTATCTGAATCACAAAAGAAAAAAATTGGGTTCAGTGTCCCTTTAATCTCTGGACTCGGAAGCTAGGGGAAGAGTCTCACCAATCCTGGATTGAAGTTGGGACTTAAAGGATGCAGTGTAGCAATGGATTTTAGTGACCATATGGCTGTGGAGCGGCATTTTAAGCTGATCCCCACTTTCACCTTGTAAAACCCAGATGTTTAGAGGGACAGGATATTCAAAAATACACTTTCATAATTCAAATAAATCATGTATTTAAATTTACTTCTATTATCAAAATGTTTCTGCGCTCTATTTTTATTTGTTGAAAAAAATCATAGGTAGGCTTTGGAGTAGTGAGCTAATATGAATGATCATTGGCGCTCCATATGCATTTAATTAGGGCCAATTAATCCATTGATGCTCTAGAGATTCCTTTAACTACTTGTTTAACCCCTTTGCAGGAATTAAATGGTAGAAAAAGGGCGAGAAGCATTGGGAGAAATCTTCCAAATCTGGGTTCTTTTCACAAAGTATGTTTGGAACTCTTGTATTTTGTATTGTTTCAGACTTGTAAACTGTAGTGCATCAGTTTAACCTTTTTGTATCACATACCTACCAATATGGAGCTGAATTTTATTTTATTTCATTTAGCTTTTACTATATACACCCTATATTATTTATTAACAGTTAGATTACGAGTTTGGCGTTATGAGTGAAAACGCTTTGTTATGCTTCATAACGATGCTTTTTCCCTAACACTGCTATTACAAGTCTTGTAGGTATAGGTGTACCGCACACCTTTTTGGCCGTCACGCAACGTCAGTACCGCACTTTTAAAAAAAATTTCAATGGGACTTCCATAGCGCCGGTATTATGAGTTTGCCAAAAAGTGAGCGGTACACTCTATAACCACAAGATTCGTACCGCCATCTATAGTCAGTAGTTATGAGTTTTACGTTACAAAGCTGTAGCATAAAAGTCATAACTAAGCTATTACAAAGTATACTAACACCCATAAACTACCTATTAACTTCCTGGTAAAATATCCTATACTATAAAAGGCCAAGTGTGTTTGTCCGAAGCTGTCATGCGCAGTAGAGACAGCACGAGGACAAACACACCTGGCCTAAGTCCCTAACTGTTCTGCCGACTGCGCCGAGCAGAAGTGGGCGTGGCCGAGCGTGAAGGGGGCGGAGCCTAACGCGAAGACCCGTGAAGGGGGCGGAGCCTAGCTTGAAGGGCCGTGGAGAGAGCTCAAACAGCTCAAGAGAGGGTGGAGAGATGTGGGGAGAGGGGGGGAGATGTCGAGTGAGGGGGAAGATGTGGAGAGAAGTCAGAGATGTGGAGAGAGGGGGGAGATGTGGAGAGAGGGGGGAGGTGTGGAGAGAGGGGAGAGATGTGGAGAAAGGGGGGAGATGTGGAGAAAGGGGGGAGATGTGGAGAAAGGGGGGAGATGTGGAGAGAGGGGGAGATGTGGAGAGAGGGGAGAGATGTGGAGAGAGGGGAGAGATGTGGAGAGATGTGGGGAGATGTGGAGAGATGTGGGGAGAGGGGGGAGATGTGGAGTGAGGGGGGAGATGTGGAGTGATGGGGGATATGTGGAGAGAGGGGAGAGATGTGGGGAGATGTGGAGAGAGGGGGGAGATGTGGGGAGAGGGGGGAGATGTGGGGAGAGAGAGAGGAGAGAGAGAGAATGAGAGAGAGAGGGGGAGAGAGAGAG